>NW_022987739.1:440272-475272 GCF_902827165.1 Trematomus bernacchii | reverse complement strand
CAGAGCCACTATTTCAAGTATACTACGTCATCTAGTGGCACCGAATGCTGGGCATTTAAACAGTCCTTCGGCGCCACTCGATGATGTAGTACAATTGAAATAGTGGCTCTGCAGCAGCTTTACTCGACATTGAGAAACGGCCAGTATGGAGCTCAAAGGCTTTCTCTCTTGCCGGTTATACCACAAGGTGAGTTCCTTTTTATTTCCTGCTTCTTCACACACATGCTCTCCAGTACAGGTTAGCTCTGAGTGTTAGCGATGCTAATGTAAACACCGACCATATTACGTCCAAAACAGTCAGGCATTGTTTCTGATAGCAACTTTCTGATAGGGGCCGTGGGTCCACATTTCTGATATTACGTCATATCGGACGCAAATCTGGATCAGCTCCGTTGTAGCCCCGTTTTTAGAGATTTGGGTACGGAGGAAAAGAGAGAGGGTTTTATTTTGTGACGCTGCGTGAGTTCCCCGACACACCGGGGACACATATTTATGTAAGACATAAAAAAGTGCATTTTGCATGATAGGTCCCCTTTAAGTTAAATATCAGTTTTATTTCTATATGATTTTGGCCGCTACAATGACAAACCATCCGATCCAACCAACCCACATGCCTCTCCCCCCAGACTGACACAAACACACCCACAATGGGGTTTCTACGTTCAAATAATATTACATATATTACATATTTTCCATTAGTACAGGGTAGGTGCTTCTTTACCTTTCCAGTTTTGCTATATCAGTTCCTCATAGATGAATGATGCATGAATGATTTGCCATCAGCTGGGTATCTGATTTTATGTCCGACAAAATAGTTGAATTCCATCAGGCTGCTTCAATCAAATGTGTTAAATCCCATGTCATTGTGTATTTTGGTTTATTTTTGTCATTGCTATTACTGTAATGGTCTTTTTGTGTTATTATCATTATTGTTTTGTCATTTTCTTCGTATTTCTTTTATATTTAGCACCTGCATTTGTACTCTGTATTTTCTCCTGTTATTGTGTTATGTGTGGGAAAAACCAATAAATAAAGTGTTAAATCCAGATTACGACACATTTTGATGGCATCTTTTAAAGCTGTTTAGATAGCATTAAACTGTATGTAGGTGAAATGTCAGTGGAAATGAGGGCAGGCGGGTTTTGATTGATAAAAATCAACAAAAGGGCAAAATTATCTAGTTAGTACTGGCAGTAAAAATCAATCAATAAGAAACAACTGTTGCGTCAGTCTGTGGATCAAAGTTGTATTGACTCTGAGCAGCGCTGTGTACTCGATCGTGTGGGCAGATGTTTTTATTGCACAATTGTAAACTCTCTTCTGGTATAAACAAATACACATAGGTCAATATTTTTACTACTGCTTTACTATTACTATTGGTTTAGTCAAAAAACAAAAGTCACAATGACGTTTTGACATCATCTTTGTATAGACAACATCTTTTAAAAGCATGTATTTCATTTGGACACACTGGAAGGAACATGTATTTGGACACATTGTCATTTCCTTTTTTTCAAATAGCAAAAAAAGAAAGTCAAATCTTTAAACATGACACCGTCCTTCAACTCCACGTGTGTCAAGGTTTGTGGATGTGTTCTTTTTTTCATTTCAGAGCCATAACAAAGACAGTTGTTCCAGTATATTTGTCAGAGACTGTTCTCTGCTCGTTCTTTAACCTTCAGTGTCTGAGTGTTGTTGTGGGTAAGGTAATGACCCTGGGCCAAAGATTACAAAGTATAAGATTTAAACACGATGGGGGTGTGAGCTCGGCCTTTTGAGTATTCTCCGTCTAGTAAGATAGTGAGAGATTTGAGAAAGTGCCGTATGCAGCGTTTACATGTTCACCAAGTATTAACAACAGTGATTGTGTCACGAACGAGCTGAGAACCAAAACAGCACACGGGAAACCAGGGAGAGTCGGTAAGCAGCTTTATTATAAAGTGTCACACTTGAAAAGTTCTGACATGAGATAAACCGGCAGACAGTAGGCAAAGGGCTGGTCGGGGATAGGCGAGGGTTCCAGGAGTAGGCAAGACGGGAGACGCAGGTACAGGCAGGGTCAGGGAGCAGGCGAAGCAGGCTGGTCAGGGTCAGACAAGGTCGAAACCGGGAGAGCAATCTGGGAGGTAATGCGGGAAAGAACTGCATGCTGCGAAGTACGATCTGGCACTGAGGTGAGAATGAAGGGGGCCTATATACTAGTGGAGCTAATGGGTGTAACAGAGTGTGAGAGAGAAACAGGGTGTGACTACCAGGTGAGAAATGCTAATGCTGTGACAGATTGCAAATCATCCTGACTTGATCCACTTATATCAACATAATTAAGAAAAGCAAACTTCATACTGTTATTGGTGGCAGTGAGTATACAGTAGACACAAAAAACAGATAAAACACGAAACAAAGACAGCAAATCATAGTAAAGGAAATCATTATGAAGATATGCATACACAAAACAGCAATCAAACAAGAAAATGAAACTGTGAACTGAATAATCCCTGCAGCTCCATGTTTTTTATGCTTCATTTTTAAAGACTGTCTCTAGAGGGAAGCATTGCATTGCAAGAGGAATAAGGAAAGGCTTCCTGTCTGCGCCTGAGAGTATACACCTGTGTATCTTATTTAAACAAATTAACAACAAAAAAAGATTGAAATTACTACCAAATATATGTTGTTAACTGCAGCAACAAATTAAAAGTCATGTACTTTTCTGCACTCAACATCCACAAATATTAAAACAAAATACTTATTCTGGATGTTGAGTGTGAACACTTTTCAAACTGAAAGAAAGACAGATCTAGACAGGACAAAATAAAACAGACAGATTGTGACACTGTTTCGATAGCATTAAACTGTATGTAGGTGAAATGTCAGTGGAGATCAGGGCAGGCGGGTTTTGATTCACAAAAATCAACAAAAGGGTAAAATGATCTAGTTAGTACTGGCAGTAAAATCAATCTTCCTACTTTATCAGAAACAACTGTTGCGTGTAAAAAGATTTTGGATGTTGAGTGTAGCTGCGAGGAAAGCAATCACAAAGAAATGTCTCAAACCAAACAGCCCATCAATAGATGATTGGTACGATATAATTTAGGAAATCTTTGTAATGGAAAGAACAACCTTCTCTCTGAGGCTCCAGGAACTTACATTTGAGGACATTTGGGAGAAATGGAAAGTGTATATTACCCGATACGCCTTTCTTTTGTTTAACTGATCTATACTGCCAATGTTTTATTTTGAAAAGAAAACACCCTATGTTCTTGTGTGCTTATTATCAAGAAAAATAAAAAAGACGGACCACTCTGTAAAACTATTTAACTACATCTGTATATACGTATATAACCATGACTTGCGTAGATTTATGATATCAAACTAATTGTTTCCACAATGTTCTATTCATATTTTATTCCAACATTTTGGTAAGATCAACATGTTTTATTTATATCTGGAACTAAAATGCGTGATCATGTTGAAATATTTTGACAGTTCTTAAACACAAATAGTTTAAAAGTGCCCACTGTTCACCGTCATGTATTTGATTTGAATCTAAAAGAATAACATGATGGACAAACATGGCCTTAGTCTTCAGAAGATCTCCGCTGTCAGACCGAGGCATTGAGAACGAGACAGAGATGGATGGCAGTGCGCTCATCAGTTCATCTCAGATCTGTGTCGAGGCCTTGAACACAATGCACTCATTATGGAGAGAGACACAGACTGGATACTGTGCGCTGCCCGGGTTTGTAGAAAGGGAAGCCTGCAGCCCTTTGTGAAGTGGGTCAAGTCAATGAAGGGGTTACCAGTTGGCTATGTCAGCAGAATGATGTGATTTCATAATTCCCATAGCCTATGAACCTTCAGAGAAACCTGCTGAAGGCCTGCACTCATTACCCCACGATCTTTTGTCTGGCTCTCAATACTGAGACATTTGCGGGGTCAGATTGGATGTCGTGTGTAGTGTTGGCTTGAATTACCCTCAAAGGGAACCAGAAACCCCCGTGAACACATCGCTGTCAAGCAGTGAGCAAACCTCTCGAGAGATTCACATCCGGGCAAAAATCCCGAAAGGAGAAACGAACATGAATCTTGAACACAGGGCCGAGAATCTAAACGTGGACGTGTTCCCAGAAATGTCAGGATATAGTATTGCAGTCTGCAAATAATTGTACATGCATGTAAGAGTTTGCCATTCTTGTAACAAGACCTGAGTTCCAAGCATTTTGGAAACACTTGGGAAATATGCAGAGATTTAACTTCTGAATGCTTCCTCTGTCAAGGTCCTGGCTATTTAAAGTGCTTCAGAAAAGAAAAGCAACTTTGTATAAACATGAAATCACATTTCAACGTCCTAGAGTAACCTTTCCAGACTTTAAATAAAGATAATTACAGGAGTAATACATATTTTACAAGAGCTCTTCAGGAGTGCAGATGTTCCTGCTCAATTGCACCTTTCCATGACATCTTCATTTGATTGTTATGTTGATCACATGCAAAACCTCAAAAATACCTCATTCAAATGCTTAAAACGTTTAGGGGTGAATGAAGTAGCAAGTTGGTCGACCTCCACATTGGAAAGTAGGGTGTTGTGAGGTCTCTCAGATTAGAGTAATAGAGCAAGGTGACATTTTGCAACAAATGATCACATAAAGATAGAAATATTTTAGCAGTGTGTGTGTGGGTTTCAAGTTTCAAGGCTTTTATTGTCATTCGTACATAGCTACAGTTCAGTTATGTCGATAAAAAGTCATTGGAATATGATATATCAGATAAATAACTTGTAAGTTGCAAAAAGGTGAATGTTATGGAATGCTCTAGTTCACGTGTTTAACAGTCTTAGGGCCTGTGTGTGTGTGTGTGTGTGTGTGTGTGTGTGTGTGTGTGTGTGTGTGTGTGTGTGTGTGTGTGTGTGTGTGTGTGTGTGTGTGTGTGTGTGTGTGTGTGTGTGTGTGTGTGTGTGTGTGTGTGTGTGTGTGTGTGTGTGCGTATTTGCCTGTACCCGTGGGTGTGACTGAATCTGTGATGTCACCGCTTGGATCCGGGTGATCTTTTCTCAGCCAATCGGTGTGGAGCAAGAGGTGGTCAGAGGGTGATTAAAGGACAGGGGGCGAGGGGGCAGGGGGGCGGGGGGGGGGGTTAAACTCTAAACTAGGCTGTAAACCATTGACTTGAGGGCTGAGGCCATGAGTCAGAGGTATATATGTTGTCTGTTGGCCAGGAAGCTTTCTGTGACACCTGCTGCTGGACGTGACCCAACCTGAGAGAGCTATAATTGATCCGGGTGTTAAGTCATCGCTTTAACCACAGTCAGGTCAAATGAATGAAATATAAATCCCCTGAAACCTCCTTGGAAGATCAGAGTTGTAAAACTTCAGAAATTAAATGAAAACGACTTGTTAAAGGTCCCATGTCATGGCCATTTCTACTGATCATATTTCCATTGCTGAGGTCTACTAAAATACATTTATATTGTGCAATTTTCCAAACTCACATTGGTTTCTCATACAGCATCTCTGTATAGTATGTGTATTCGCTCTGTCCTAAACGGCTTGTTGGAGCTCCTGCCCCCCCCCCTCCCTGTGAGCCCAGTGGCCGTCTGCGAGACAGCGAGACACACGCACCCACAGCCTGGCTGGGAGTTTGTGTGTGTGCCCAGGCTGAGTTCTGCGGTGTCTCGCTGTCTCACCGACCCCACACCAGTGAGCCAGCTCACAGTGTCCCGCTCCTCGCAGCAGCGAGTCTCGCAGCATCCCGCCGAGTGTGTGTGTGTGTGAGGAAGTCCGCGGATTGGTCCAAACGTAACGGCTCCGCGGACTCAACGTAACCGTTACGTTACGTCACTATACCCCGAAATACGTCACTATACCCAAGAAGTAAACAATGGAAAAAGAGAAATCTCCAACGAGGCGTTCTGGGGCAGCATAGACAGGTCTTTTCTGTGTTAGAGTTTTACTCGCTACAGGGTGTACTTTGAGGGTTTGTGACTCTGCAGACCGTTTACATGCAGAAAAACCTTCATAACACACAAGGGGACGGGTAATAACCTGAAAAGCATGACATGGGACCTTTAAATGTTTTATGCTTTTACTGGACATTTATGATTATTGTGGTATCGTAAAATACCATAATAAAGTATGCGTTTTCATTCCATCTGTACACATACAGTCGAAGGGGTTTACTCGTTTGACATGATTTACTTGCAGCACATAGTCCTAAACTATCATTATCCACTGGCTTCTTCTTAAGCCTTGGCTGATTCCAGGGAAAATGTACAAGCTAAATGATAGAGTTGGTTATCTGCCTGTTAACATACGATCTGCCTGATCTCTGCGAAGCTCTCTATCTGAGCAGTGACAGTAAAAAGAAACATCTTTAAGACTATTTATCAGAGGCTGCTTGAGATATTTATGATTCTGATCATTTTACAGTCAGTGATTCGCTACAGTTCAGTGAGTTGTTGGACTCCTGTGGAGGAAAAGTTTGCTGTCTCTGCAGTTTCTAGGCTGTAAATATTGAATATATGTTAAGAGGCCATTGACCTATTTGAGCATACACTTCTGGATATGTGTGCATGTTCAGAAACCATCCATTTCTTATGCAACTCAGATTGGTGAAATGATAACACTGATACAGATAAAGATAACTTATCTATTGTTTACTTGGACTTCACATTCAGGAAACTGTTGCAATTCCTCCATGCAGAAATAGCAAAACCTTTGTGTTACTTCATTTCCAGGACAAATGGTGTCCCATTTCCCTCTTGAGAAGTTGTTGTTCCTCAAAATTACCTAAAACTGTCACACTTTGTTTAAAATGAGCCCACATAATACCTTTGGCACAGTGTGAGTCATAGTAATAATTACTTCCTTCTCATATTTGGAACCATTTTAAGACTTTCTCTACCACACACCGGTCTATATTAAGACCGGAGGGAGGATTTTTTTTCTTTATCAGGAAATAAAAGTAATTCAAATTCAAAATGTGGCATTTAATATCAATGATGTGTTATTGGGAGGTGTGTGGCGCAGTGGGTAGAGTGTTGGTGTTCGGATCAAGGGAGCACAGGTTCAAACCCCACTGCAGTCAGCATGTCATTGTGTCCCTGGGTAAGACACTTCACCCCAAATTGCTCCTGTGGGGATTGCCCACAGTATTGAGTATGTAAGTCGCTTTGGATAAAAGCGTCTAACAAGTGACATGTGATGTAATGTTATTGGAAATCATTTGTATCTACTGCTTTGGTCAAGGGTTAGGGTTAAAAAGTGGCAAAACATTGATACAAACATACATGGTCTCCACTGGATGAAAACTAACCACGTTGAGGATCCCTAGAAGTTGTCGTAAGTGATGCGTGCTAACTACATGCTAATGTATTTAGCCTAAAGCAAAGCTGGAACCACTTGGCTGTAGCTTTCAAATAAATATATTGTCTGCTTGTTGTTGTAATAACTACTGTATGGTACACTGACCACATTTCTGAATGTAATACTTTGGATTATTTTACATGTAGCACTTTTATAGTAAGTACAACTCCAACTCCCAGGCCCTCCCTTTACTGTGCAGAAAACTCATAACATGCTAGCAAACAAGTCTCAATTTGCCTCTCTACTGTCGGTGATCGTATCTCTTTGGCTTCAACTTCCCAACAGTCACATTCCACTGTGGGAAGACCACAGGAACGAGGCTGGTGAAGAGAAAGGTGAAACCAGAAGGGATGAATAAGAGATACGAGTGTGAGCGCAGGAGGAGAAGGAGAACACTGTGAAAGTAAACAAAAACAAACCAATGAGGAGATCATGGGGTTTCAACACTACTGGCTGCTGCTGATGCTGCTGGTCGACTGGCACCCACGGATTACAGGTAGTGTGTGTTTGTGTGTGTGTGTGTGTGTGTGTGTGTGTGTGTGTGTGTGTGTGTGTGTGTGTGTGTGTGTGTGTGTGTGTGTGTGTGTGTGTGGGTGTGTGTGTGTGTGTGTGTGTGTGTGTGTTTATGTTTGCCTCTGTCTGAATATTCCTGTCCAGCACCATGAAGTATGGAGGGTTGTTCGAGGATAACGTACTGTGTGTGTGTGTGTGTGTGTGTGTGTGTGTGTGTGTGTGTGTGTGTGTGTGTGTGTGTGGGTGTGTGTGTGTGTGTGTGTGTGTTTATGTTTGCCTCTGTCTGAATATTCCTGTCCAGCACCATGAAGTATGGAGGGTTGTTCGAGGATAACGTACTGTGTGTGTGTGTGTGTGTGTGTGTGTGTGTGTGTGTGTGTGTGTGTGTGTGTGTGTGTGTGTGTGTGTGTGTGTGTGTGTGTGTGTGTGTGTGTGTGTGTGTGTGTGTGTGTGTGTGGTGTGTGTGTGTGTGTGTGTGGGTGTGTGTGTGTGTGTGTGTGTGTTTATGTTTGCCTCTGTCTGAATATTCCTGTCCAGCACCATGAAGTATGGAGGGTTGTTCGAGGATAACGTACTGTGTGTGTGTGTGTGTGTGTGTGTGTGGTGTGTGTGTGTGTGTGTGTGTGTGTGTGTGTGTGTGTGTGTGTGTGTGTGTGTGTGTGTGTGTGTGTGTGTGTGTGTGTGTGTGTGTGTGTGTGTGTGTGTGTGTGTGTGTGTGTGTGTGTGTGTGTGTGTGTGTGTGTGTGGTGGTGTGTGTGTTGTGTGTGTGTTTATGTTTGCCTCTGTCTGAATATTCCTGTCCAGCACCATGAAGTATGGAGGGTTGTTCGAGGATAACGTACTGTGTGTGTGTGTGTGTGTGTGTGTGTGTGTGTGTGTGTGTGTGTGTGTGTGTGTGTGTGTGTGTGTGTGTGTGTGTGTGTGTGTGTGTGTGTGTGTGTGTGTGTGTGTGTGTGTGTGTGTGTGTGTGTGTGTGTGTGTGTGTGTGTTTTGGGTGGACTGGCCTCTTCTGGGTTCAGACATGCCTCAACCTGTCCTCTCAGGAATGCTGCAAATAAGCGGCCCTCATCCAAAAACTTTCAGTGATGTTGGGATAATGTTTGGCTTACTTAGTTAAAATAAAGTATCAAGTACTGACCTCCCAGTGAGTAATAACTATAATTATCATTAAAAAGTATACATTGCACATGAGCTGTGTTAACACTACTAGTGTGATTCACTCAGGAGGGGCACAAGTAATACAGTAATAACACCTTTTACAGGATAGTGCACGTCTCTAGATCTTTATCCAGTTAGTCAGCACTTTCACATTCAACACTCATTAGTAGATTATTCATCAGTCATGTAAAGGCAATCCATGTTGGTCTGACGGTGGAAATGGGTTTATATTTGTATAAATTCGCTCACCACATTTTAGGTCAGTCTGAAAAGTGGAACCATAACCCACATGTTTTACAGACAAACAAACCGATTGCTTCTTCAATAAAGCTTTGACATATGCGAAATTGAACACATCAACATCAAGTGTGTATTTTTCATTTGCAACAATAGATTGTTTTGCAGTAAATATTGGAAGTTAAAAGGTTTCAAAGAAAGAATGCAGAATAAATAGGTGGTTCAATCTGAATAAGTGAAGTATTAAAAAAGCTTAACAAGATCATTTGATTATAATTTATTTATTTATTTAATCGTTTATTTGGCAGGGACAATGCACAGTAATGAACACTTAAAACATTCAAATGTATCAAGCGTAACAGTAACAATTGTCCTTAGTTTTTCCCTAACCTTTGATTTAAGATATCCAAAATGACCTAATGCTGTGTATTCATGTTTCAGTTGATTGTTTAATATGTAAGCATACTGTAGATACATTCCTTATTAAGATGAATGCTTCTCGCAATGACATCAAATCATCTTTTAAATATAATGTCTTTCGCATAAAAGCTGATTTTATGATTCTAGGTTCTGCAGTGATTGCTTAATTAAATAATGGTGAAAGTGGACATTGTGTCTGGTTTCTCTATGGTGTGAAGCTCTGTGAAATGACTGCCATGTCTTCCTTTTTTCCAGGTGCCATGAGTAGCATCAGTCCGTATATAAAGCATTATGAGGGCTTGTCATACGACAGGGAGGATCTTCACAGGAAGCACCTGAGAGCCAGGAGAGCCTCACATCCTGAGGAACACACATTACAGCTGGATATTACCGCTTTTAACAGGTAACTATATATATCTCTCCTCTCATAACTGTGGCAAGTGTTTGTAAAGCCCTCCTAAACATACACAATCTAGCTTAAAGGGGACCTATCATGCAAAATGCACGTTTTGATGTCTTTTATACATAATTATGTGTCCCCGGTGTGTCAGGGAACTCACGCAGTGTCAGGAAATAAAACCCTCTCTCTTTTCCTCCGTACCCAAATCTCTAAAAACGGGGGTACAACGGAGCTGATCCAGATTTGCGTCCGATATGACGTAATATCGGAAATGTGGACCCACGGCACTATCAGAAACGTTGCTATCAGAAACAATGCCCGACTGTTTTGGACGTAATATGGTCTTTGTTTACATTAGCAAGCATCGCTAACATTTATAGCTAACCTGTACTGGAGAGCATGTGTGTGAAGAAGCAGGAAATAAAAAAAGAAATGTACCCTGTGGTAAACCCGCGAGAGAAAAAGCATTTGAGCTCCATACTGTTTCAGAAATAATCCTTGATGTGACATAGACATGTTTTTGATATATCTGAGACCTATGCTATTGCCTAAAAATAGCATGATAGGTGACCTTTAATATACAGGTAGGCCTATAGTATTCTTCTGTTTGTACTTCCTGTTCCTAAATCCATATCCATTTTTGTATTACAATAACGTGTGTCAATAATGAATGATCCCTAATTGCCTGCTGTTGATAGATCTGCATGCCTTTCACTAGACTACAAAGCTTTGACCACATCTGTTGTTTTTTTTGTTTTCCTCAGAACTTTCCGTCTGCTTTTGAAACACAATGCAGAAGCTTTTACCGAAAATGTCATGGTGTTCAGGAAAAATGGTTCCACGCCGGCTGACCTCTCCCACTTATACTCAGGAAAACTTGAGGGTAAGTATGGCAGGCATATCTTTAAACAGTTTACCTGTGATTATGTGAATTTACAGGTATTAGGCCCAGTGGCGTAACAAGGTTGTGATTGGCCCTGGTGTAAATATTGTTTTGGGGCCCCCCCCCCCCATCGCCCCAAACATAAGCAAACGCTGATGCGCTCACACACGCACGGACATACACAACCACTCAGAAGCACCACATGTAGGCTATCAACAACAGCCTGCCCTGGAATCAAACCACCACAGCCTGACAATGGCACAGCGAAGAAGAGGATTACACCTGTTTCCTTGATGTTTGTCTCTGGGGAATGGGCCGGTAGGCCTACATGGACCGGTTGCTATAATGTAGCTTTTGATCTTGGCGTCGGGGGTCTCGATAGCGCCATAGAGTCCCCTATCGGTTGGGGCCCTTGGGGGAACTGTTGGACCACCGCAAATCCAGCCTCTCCTCCTGGCTGGCTGGAGAAGAAGGTCGCACAGCTACGGCCATGGATACAGCTTCACTTGTGGAGCTAGATGGCAATGATGGTGGTGAGGCAGGTGAGCTATCGTTAGCCTCCGGCTCCGGCTGCCGCTGCACATCAACATTGCTAACGTTAGCGCTCGATTTCGAGGACGATGTATGACAAAAAAAACTGTCTCATTTCGTCAGTTTAGCTGTTATATCTCCTTGTTCTCTCTTGTCCTTTCTCTTTTGAGCGCTGCTCTTGTGCTTTGGTTTGCTGTACATTATAAATGCAAGCTATTCAATTTTTTATAATGCTGCCGAACTTGCTGCTGCTATACAGTACAGTACAGGTTGATTAAACGGTTCGCTTGTCACGCAAGGTATCACATGACATGAAAGGGAGCAAAGTCATTGGACAGACAACTTACAAATTAATTTAGGTTGCTTGGTTACTTTGAAGACTGCGTGAACCGGTCAATGCCATTGGGGCCCCACATTTTTTTTAAATATATTTTTTGCATGGGCCCCTGACCGGCTGCACCGTCGATAGTTACGCCACTGATTAGGCCTTTAAACACACAACATCAACAGTTATTTAAAGCCTTTAAGGTTTCGACATCTGTAAAACAGCTGGATACAACATTTGGATACAAATCTGTTTGTGGTAAAAACATTCCGGATTGATTGTTATTATTTGAAGATCAAAGTAAAGCATTTGGAAAGGTCAATGTATTGCTATCTCATATTGCTGTTCTGAGTTTATATCCTCATGGTTGGTTGCACTTCTTGTAAGTCACTTTAAATTCAATTTATTATGTCTGTCCGTGTCTATATGTGAGTTATCTCTGTTTACTTTCACTTCTTTGACCTCAGACATGTTGTCTCTCCTGGTCTTTTAGGAGAACATGGTTCAGCCTGCCATGGCTCTGTGTTACAGGGTCAGTTTGAGGGAACCATCCACACAGAGAACGGCACCTATCATATAGAGCCAATGGATAGATACACCAGCACCCACACAGACCACCACTCTATCATCTACCACGAGGACGACATGGGTGAGCAACCTTTGGATTTATAGTTACTGTAAGGACCTCACCTTTTTTGGCACTACCCCTTTTCCCACCTCCGGTTCAAACGCTTATGTCTTATTTCTTTCCGTTTAGCACTAGCAGCAATGTTAATATGGATTATAAGATCATTTACGGCTTCACTGCAGTGATCGTATGGTTTCACAGTAACAAATACATCGTCTGTCAGTGACTGGCAGGATAACAAATGACAATGATCTATCTATCTATCTATCTATCTATCTATCTATCTATCTATCTATCTATCTATCTATCTATCTATCTATCTATCTATCTATCTACCTATCTATCTATCTATCTACCTATCCATCCATCCATCCATCCATCTATCTATCTATCTATCTATCTATCTATCTATCTATCTATCTATCTATCTATCTATCTATCTATCTATCTATCTATCTATCTATCTATCTATCTATCTATCTATCTATCTATCTATCTATCTATCTATCTAACATTTGCTATCTATCAACCTAGGTAGCTAGTGTACCTTAGCTACACATTTAACTAACCGTTGCCTCTGTAAGGAAACCCTCAACCTTGTGCATTTGTAGACTGAAGTTATCCAAACATCAGCCCATAACCTCAGCTGCTTTTCCTGGCCATGTTGTGATGATAGAGTACAACAAGAAATTCCTTTACTACAGTAGATCCCCCAAACCGTTTGATTCATGAACTTGGCAGTGTCACAGAAAGTCCATCAACTGCAGCAAAATGCATCTTTCCTCATTGCTCTGTTCCCACACAATAAACGGTATCTATACAATATTGACAGCATCAAGCTGTAGTACAAACAAAAGTCATGTATAACCTATTTAGAACTGTCGGGGATGTTAACAGTGTTCCTGGGCTGAGGCCAAAGGAAAGATAATCCTAGTATGGTGTGACTTTTGAAGGAGAGGGAGTAGAGATTAGGACTGAAGTAGAGGGGAAGGTATGAAGAAGGAGAAGAAGAGGAGGGAGAGGAACGGGTAGCTACAGTCAGGGGTGGTAGAAGTATTAAGATGTCTTTCCCAGAGATGGCAAAAGTACACACATCCTTTACTCAAGTAGAAGTACAGATACTCGTGTTTAAAAATACTCTGGTAAAAGTAGAAGTACTGACTAAACTTCTTTACTCAAGTAAAAGTAAAGAGGGCTTTGAAATGTACTTCAGTAAAAAGTACCCATAACTAGCAGCTGTTTTAAAGAGTACCTGACCTCCCTTTATATTAATAGAACAATAATGTCATTGTTAGCTAATGAATGTTTCCATGCTGAACAACGGCAACATGACAACGTTTTCATTGGTCCCTCTTCTTTAGAGAAGACCAGGAAATGATGGATACACGGATCGTGTTCAAATCAATAGGCACGCAATGACTCTAAATAATAATGATCACGCCACCAAACACACATTCAAACTAAAGGAACCAGCCTGTTTGGGAAATGTAAGAAGTAGAAAGTACAGGTATTTGAGTTCAACATGTAAGAAGTAGAAAGTACAGGTATTTGGGTTCAAAATGTAAGAAGTAGAAAGTACAGGTATTTGTGTTCAAAATGTAAGAAGTCAAAGTAAAAAGTCGTCAGAAAAAGAAGTAGTGGAGTAAAGTACTTGTACCAGAAAAATGTACTTAAGTACAGTAACGAAGTATTTGTACTCCACTGCTTCCCACCTCTGGTCTTTCCAAAAATAATATGTTGGAAACAATTCCTAGTTGATCAATGATGTCAGTTTGTGGTTTGTCCAGATGGCGGTCATCATCACTGAGTGCCGTCAGATATTGCGTGTGTTGATAATTTCGTGCAGGAGTATTTCTTCCTGTGTGTGTTTGTCTGGCTACAAATGAACAATTGCATGGGAATGTGATTATGTTACAAGAAAGCATTTTCCTCGAAACTGTTCCGGTTGTGCCAAAATCCCATCTGTATTTGTCCTTTAGTGAGTCTACACAGACTTGATGGCTTGCTTCCTCCCTACACCTCCTGCTTTTAAAAAAACAAAACATTAATGACATCCTTTACATGAGATAATGTTGCCGCTGACAACATCGTGACCTTTCCCTCACATATCTGCAGGAAACTGTGAATGATTTGGCACATGCATGATATTTCAATAAACAATAAATGCTTTCGTACACAAGTTAAAATAGGACACCTTGGGGCAGACGTAATGCTTTTACTCCTGAGTGTATTTCCACTTCCTGCGGTTGTTGTGTAATGGCAACAAAGGTTATATAAAGACCCCCCCTCTTCTGTGATGTAGGGTGTTGTGAGGTCTGGGAAATAGAGTACAGCCCGGTGGCTATTTTGCAACAGAATCACGAAAACATTTTAAAAACGAAAGGTAAACGGTACCAAAAACTGAAGAACCCCATAATGATGTGGGTTCTGATGTAGGGAGGCTGTGGCTCAGTGGGTTAGTGTGCTCGTTAGTGCTCTGATCTTCGAATCAGAGGATAGCAAGTTCGAATTCCACTGCAGTCAGCATGTCGTTGTGTCCCTGGGCAAGACACTTCATTAATGTAATGTAATGATGTAAGACCTTAACATTAGGTTTTTTTTTAGCACTTCTTAACACGTGGCTTGAGTGGTCATTTATTCTTTTATGATTCCTATGATGTCTTAAAGGTGGGGTAGGTAAGTTTGAGAGACCGGCTCGAGATACACTTTTTGTGATATTCCATGGAATGCTCTTAACATCCCGATAGCAATGAATATCTTAAGTGCTTTGACAAAAAATCCATAAAGAAATGTCATCTGTGGAAGCTGTAATACTGTAAAAAGCACGACCAATCACTTTAGCCGGCCCGGCTAAAATAACTGGATGGCCTACCTGCCTGTCAGCCTTCCATCTGTGCACAAACTTATCTCGTGCCCTCATTGGTCATGTGCGCGTTCGTGTGTGTTGGAGGAGGGGCTCTGTAAGGAAGTGGCAGATTTTCTCCGGTTGTGTATTTTCAAATTCTAGCGCACTCGAGCTGGTTTCTCAAACTTACCTACCCCACCTTTAATGTTTTGTCAAGCACTTTGTGACTATGTCTGTGAAAAGCGCATTACATTGTACTTACTTTACTTACTTACTTACTTAAAGTTGCCATGAGAAGTACAGTAATAACCCTCAATGTGTCACAAATATGAAGATATTATTATTAAAGATTTGATCCTGAAACACTTTTATGTGAGAGAAATCCAGTTAATTTATTCACATATCAATTATGTATTAAGTAACCGCACAGAGAAAAGTAAAACAATATGTCATTGTTTGTGTTTGAAAGGCCCTTTATTCATTTGGCGTCTCTGTCCATATGTGTGTGTTTTTGTGTGTGTCTGTGTGTTTATGTGACCTTCGCCTCAAAAATACAGCTTAAAAGATTGGTAACTATTAACCTAGAACTTCGTTGAGATAAATCAAGAGTTACACAACAACGGAAAATCACTGGAAACCTCTTAATGTTGAACTCCAAGACTATAAATGTATACAACAAACCGAAAGTGATTGTATACTCAGGAAATTGTGTGTAAGGTTTAAAGCTACAGATACAAAGCTGTAAAATATTCAGTTTCAATCATATATTTCGTCATGTTATTCTTTGCCAAATTAAATTACACAAGCAAGGAGGATTTGAGAAATATCTCTTCGGCTGAACTCTCTGTGTTGCAGCAATGGCTTATCAGTCTTTGCTTTATTGCTAAAGAAACAGCTGTTACAGTTGCGTGATTGTCCTTAGACATTAAGAATCAGATTAAGCGGAAAGCTGCTTTATCTCCACAGAGGGGAGGATGGGATATGTGGATATGTGGACTACATGAGGCGTAAAATCTGGACTAAACAGAAAATCTCCCACTAAGCGTGTGAACCCTGTTATTTGTTAGATCACTTGAGCCGTGAGCTTACACTGTAAGTAAATTAGAGGTTCAATCCAAGCAATGGACTGTCATTACTGAAGTGGAGTGCACAGACTCTCATAGGCAGCAGGGAGTGAGTTTAGTGTTATATTTAGGTTTAGGGTTATATTGCACTTGAGCAAGCCAGCTAATAGGGCACTTGAGGGCATTTGGCGAGACCAAAGGGTCATTCTTGGGGCACTTAGGCTGTGACTTAAGGGCGAAAAAGTGTCCAACTGCAGAACAGATTTACTGGTTTAGAAAGAGGCATGTCATCACACTCAATGTGTCACATTTCCTGACCCTTTGGCATTTGCAGTTTTGACCCTAGGAGGCTAACATTTGACATGGGGGTCAAGTGTGCAGGTGTGTGTTTGTGTCAAGCCTATTGGCAAAAAGGGTATGTGGCAGTGTACATTTTTCACAGATGAACGTACAATTGTCAATTAACTGCATATCGTAGACCAGGGGGGCCACAGACAGACAAATATACGAAGGGCTGGGCCACTCACAAGAGGTATATTGCCTCATAAGTTCAGTTATAAGTTAGCAAAATCAATCAAATGTAAGTAAGTGATGCTTGTGAGTGTTGGCAGCTCATCCCTTAACACAGATGCCTCATATTGATTATAATAAGGAGAAATAGGAAGGGTGTATTTCAAGCTTGTAAATATGTCATTGGGATTTTTTCTTATCAACTAAGATATGTTAGAAAATGTTTCCAACTTTAATTAACTGAATTTATTGGAAAAGAGGTCTTATTAACACATGAATACTACTGTGTATATTATGATTACATTCATATTGAAGAAGTACAATATAAGACAAGCTCAAGTTTCATTTGTGGGCCGTATTCCATTATACTTATTTAATTAGCTGAGGGCCGATTCAATATAGTCCGCGGGCTATAGTCGTTGATCTCAATGGGATTTTTCACCTGGTTAAATAAAGGCTACAAACAAACAGTAGACCGTGATATACAGTAGACCGTCAAATGATTGATGATGATTTGTGATTGTGTAGCATGATTGGGATTGTGTGTTGCTCAAACATATTTTAACAGTTTTAAAATCAAAGCTGGATTGATATTCAAGAGGCTCTGGCTTTGTGTTTTACATGACTGATGAATTTGCAACTGCTGGGAAATGTGAGTCCGGACTGAAATGTGACACTCATTTTACAATTGGGAAATGCCTCTTCTTCCAGCCTAGTCTTTCACTGAGAGTTTGGCAGTTAAAGGAGCGTGATTCTTTGCTTTTCAATTGGCAAAGTTGATCATCTTTTGCACATTTGGCAACACAGGCGAGAAACATGAATCATCTTCAGTGTGATTGAGAAGGAGAAGACAGAAACAAAGGCCTAGAGAATGAGAACATGGGCAAGTAGAAAGGTCTGGCATTAATTCCTCCAATGGGTCAACGCCCAGCTTTTAGACCCCCACCCCCACTCAGGCCTTGTATAGAATGAAATACTGGTTTGTGATTGGCTGCAGGACCTTGGCAGGATGGTGTGATCCAATCATGTGTTGCCTGTCCCCGACTGTAGGTCCAAGTCAGATCCAGGGAGGTACTATACTGGTGTGAGTGTTTCACACACACACACACACACACACACACACACACACACACACACACACACACACACACACACACACACACACCACACACACACACACACACACACACACATACACACACACTTTGCATTCCCCCTTGAAGGTCTTTTGGGTCACCAGAACGTTGCCTGATTCTGTCACTCTCACATTACTGTAAACAGCATGTGAAAGTGATTATAAAGTCACGTGACTACTGTAAGTTATCTAATCCAAAGCCCTATTGTTTTTCACATGAATGTAACTGTAATAGTTGCATTTTCTTTAATTAGTCTCATTGTTGTACACTAGAATTAGGCGATAACCAAAGAGTTTGTGCTGCATACAGTCCCCACAGCCTCTGACCATGAACTCACTGCACTCTTTGCATGAAAGTCCTTAGGGCCCCTCTTGCATTTTTGTGGAATGTTGTGGTTTTGCCAGCGCAACACCATGGGCCATTACTCCCTCGGCTGCAATCGAAAAATTATTACAACAATCTGAACGAGGCAGACATCCCAGGGCTGTTGCAAAGCACAGTGAGTGAAATCAAAACAGCAGCTATTACAGCTGTTCTACAGACTGACCTATGGGCACATTCATCGCTGATTTCCAAATGTGGATCCTCTTTTTATATAAAAAGGTGGCTGAGAATATCAGGATGCTTCTGTCTGGCATGCTGGTCACTAAGGTGCCGATTTAAATGAATTTTCAGCACTTACTGTATTCAAGGGGCCCTATATTAGTCATTTCCAGGTTCATATCAGTATGTAGTGTCTCTTCTGTGTCATGTCTCCATGCTTTAAAGGAGAGGTGTCATGGCCATTTCCACTGATCATAATTCCATTGTTGAGGTATACTAGAATAGATTTATATTGTGCATTTTTCCAGAATCACATTGGTTTCTCATACAGCATCTCTGTAAACTACGTGTATTCACTGAATTTCACTCTCTGCCTTTAACGGCTCGTTGTAGCTCCAAAAGCTCCAGCCCCCACCCTCCCTGTGAGCACAGTGTGCTCTGATTGGTCGGGACGTTGTGAATCGCGCTGAGCTCCGTGGAGGTGTTGTTTCCTTGTTTAGGATACATAGCGAAACACAGCCAAACTCATCCTGAGCACACACAAACTCACAGCCGAAGTAAAAACAATAAGTGTGGCTTGATATTGAGTAAGAAAAAGGTTGATAAACGCTGTGAGAATGGGTCTGCAGAGAGAATTTCGCCGCGATCCCAACTGTCTGTTATCAGCCTGCAGCCAGGGAGGAGAAATCAGCTGAGCTGTGTGTGTGTGAGGAAGTCCGTGGATTGGTCAATTTCGTTCCTGGCCATTCACACGTCACAGTGTCCAGGAAGTAAACAATGGACAGTGACGTATCTCCAACGAGGCGTTTTGGGGAGGTATTTTCTGTGTTAGAGTTTTACTCGCTACAGGGTGTACTTTGAGGGTTTTGACTCTGCAGACCGTTTACATGCATAAAAACCTTCATAACACACAAGGGGACGGGTAATAACCGGAAAAGCATGATACCTCTCCTTTAATGTTCAAAAAGCTCTTTATGTTTCTCATACTGCCTGTGCTGCATCACCTCTTTTCACCCTCACTCTAGTTCTCTGATAAAAAGCTTCTACCTTGTAGGTCGTTCATTTATTTTTGGCATTTTTCTGCTTTTGAGTTTGTCACAAATTAGGATCGTTCTGCATGGAAAAGTTGATATAGAATGAATAACATTGACTTTTTTTATCTCTAGTCCTGAAAGTAGTAAACTTTATCCGACAGGAAACAATCCTTTTATCTTCTCTATGACTGTGGTCATAAAGCAATAAATGTGACCTTGTGCACCTGTTGAGTAAACAGGAGGACCCAGCACGTTTACTTCACTTTAAACATGAGACTTGAGACCTTGAAATCTCAAGAAAGACATGTGGAAACATCAGAATAAACCACAAATGCTCTTCACTCACGTGTTTCTTAATATGTTTATTAGAAGCAGCATATAGTTTGAGTTTGGCGTCTAGGCTCGGGCCTCATCACTCCACAGATTTACAAAGAACATTGAGTGATGATTAGATAACTATCCCCCGAGCCTACAGGTGGAAGCTGGGGTGGAAGCTGGGGTGGTGGTGGGGCAGGCAAGCAGCAGCAACATGAAACACAGCAGCAGGAACATGAACGTAGCAATAGCAAGTGAACACAGCAGTGGCAGCAGCAGCATTAAGGAGGCAGAGGCAGGAAGACCTGGCAGCTTAAATAGAGCGGCATGTTTAGGAGAATGTGTTTGGTTGGTTGTAAGAGGGACGAGGTGCGTCACGTGTTAATGTATCATTGGTGCTCGAGTTGACTGCCTGAACTAGCTCGCAGGCTTTGCCCCATTTATTGAAACATCTTGTTTTATTTGACATGTATTATCTGGAACATTTTGGCACATTGTCCAACATTTTACTCCAGCATACAGTATAGACGCTTCTTGTCGTTAATGCTCCAGGAAACATCTCCTCCCCTGACATAGATAGTTTCTGTAATTCCTGGGCTTGTCCAATCTGCATTTCCTTCCCCAATCAATAATCCTTTTGGAACATTTAGTTTCAACACATAAAATAGCGTCCTGTTTGCTCCAACAAACAGGAACATTAGGTGCACCCAAAGTACCAAACCTTGTGTTTAACATCTGTGTAATTATTTATAGTTATTTGAGAACACGGTGTCATTTGGGTCACTTTGCGCCTACATCAAAGTGAGTCATTGAAAGTGTCTCTCATAGTCAGAACACGTTCCAGGACACAATTACTATTGACAGTGTTTGCTTTCCTGTGGGTTTCACCCTGCATCTGTGTGTGTGACTGAAGTGTTTGGTGGGGTCTTGTTTGCTGTTCTCTTGCAGGGTGACACTCTGCCATCCACATCTCAATACTGTTTAATCAATGATTTTGTATATAAATCAGCTAATTCAACGTAAAACTCGCAAGTAAGCGTTAGGCAAGAAAAGGCAAGGCAAAGTTTATTTATATAGCACTTTTCAACACAAGGCAATTCAAAGTGCTTTACAAAAATGAAAGACATTAAGAGCATAAAACACATTAGAAACATTAAAAAGCAAAGATAATAAAACATGAATAACACAGGTACACAGGTGAATAAAAGTTACAGTGCAGTGTGAGATGTTCAATTAAAAGTAGCGGCAAAAAGAAAAGTCTTCAGCCTGGATTTAAAAGTAGTGAGAGTTTGTTTATTTGTAGCAACAGAAAACAAAAAGGACACATACAACATAATGACAGGGTTACCATTTACAAACGTATTCACAAAGACAGGTACCAGGAGTATCAAATATCAATTAATCAAGCTGTGCTTTAAAATGATGCAGGGGAACCAAAATGCTCATTTTCAAAATGTTTTGCAGAGTGTTCCAAGCTAGAGGAGCTGCGCACATAAAAGCTTTAGTGCCTAAAACAGTCCTAGCACTTGGTACATGTAATAAAAACACATCCTGGGATCTTAGGCAATAGCTACTTGCGACTCTCTGTGATATCAGTGAGCAGATGTAAGGTGGTAGTTTACCCAGCAGCAGCGGACCTGCAGGTTCCAGATATTTGACAATACCCCTAACCAAATTCTCACATTCCTCTACCCCTATAGTCTTCCCGTGAAATGATAGTTCTTTTGACAGTTTTCTAACCTTTTTATATTTTATATTGAATGTTAGATACCTTTTGTCAATATTAAAATGCTACTCATTGTTATTAGTAAGATATCTTCTCTTTTATCCTGAATGTGTGTCTGAGTGTTTCTGTTGGTTTTGTGCAGTCCTTCCTTCCATGAGAACGGACGCTGATGGTTTCTGTGGAGCAGATCATCTGAACGTCCTCGCCCAAAGACTCAGAACCGACGAGGTATGACAGTTCAGACATCACCTCACAAACACTGACGCACTCTCACTCCTTCTTTCTTTTTCTGTCCTTACCCATAAAAAAGTCCTGCTCTGCAGAAACCCATTTATAGCCAATTAACTCCTAACCCAGAACAGTTTGTCTGATTGACTTGGAAACATGACTGACCTTGTCAATGAGCGTATTCATTTGTTTGGCCACTTTTATTTAGCCTATTGAGTCACCAAGAGCTAAATTCAGGATTGATTTGACTTCCAGCACAACGCTATGACAGTAACAAAACATATGTAGACATAGAAAAACCAAAAAAGGACGACCTGCATCTTTACAGACTTAAACTCCTTTACCTCCAAACCGAATGACCTTTACGCTAATTACAGAATAAACATCTGCCAAGTCTATTTAGCTGATTTCCCCCTTGGGTACTCCATTTATCCGTGACTTTTGACCGACTTGCTGGTTTTCCCAGAGTACAGTGTAAACAATGGACGTCGGGACATTAGTATGGATCCATTTTTAACAACATAGCTGCCAGTGAAGATCACTTCCAGTGTTTGGTAATCAAATGGTCTGAACAGATGTTTGTTTTCAGTACAGCGTCCATGCTGTGTTCCTGTTCCCTTTCCCACTGGGACACGTGGCGACGCATTTATACTGACGTATTTTTATAAGCCAGGTTCTTGACCTGCGAAATCAGGATTAATATAAACCAAATCTCAGTGGAAGGTCAAGTGCATGCTGGGAATTTAGCAGGATTCAATTCTGTCATACAGCGAGTCACCTTTAAAATCTGTTCAAGGGTAATTAATGTCCTTTTTCGTGTTTCTGCCATTTCTCCTACAGGAGGCGCCAGTGAGCCGGTCGAGGAGAACAGTGGATGAGTCAAAGACCAGCTGCCTGATGCACCTTCACGCTGATCACCTTTACTACAAGAAGTTCAAGTCTGCAGATGCTGTCGTGGCTCAGGTGAACACTTCAAAACTGTCTTTAAACACCATTGCATTCTCGAAGATGGTCATGTTTTCGGTTGTGGTTTGTTTGTCTGTTTGTCAGCAGGATTACAGAAATGCTACCGGCCCAATATTTATACAACTTGATTTAAAGGTTGAGCATGGGCCAAGAGAGAGCCCAATTCATTTTAGCATCTTCACACATGCTTCACTTTGGTTTACATTGCAAGACAGGGCATGTGTGCTACATTCATTAAAGAGTGCTCTCCTGCTGATGTTCAGGTGTATATCAGTATGGAGTGTCTCTACTTTAAAGAGTCCTCTCCTGCTGATGTTCAGGTGTATATCAGTATGTAGTGTCTCTACTTTAAAGAGTCCTCTCCTGCTGATGTTCAGGTGTATATCAGTATGTAGTGTCTCTACTTTAAAGAGTCCTCTCCTGCTGATGTTCAGGTGTATATCAGTATGTAGTGTCTCTACTTTAAAGAGTCCTCTCCTGCTGATGTTCAGGTGTATATCAGTATGTAGTGTCTCTACTTTAAAGAGTCCTCTCCTGCTGAAGTTCAGGTGTATATCAGTAGGTAGTGTCTCTACTTTAAAGAGTCCTCTCCTGCTGATGTGCAGGTGTATATCAGTATGTTGTGTCTCTACTTTAAAGAGTCCTCTCCTGCTGATGTTCAGGTGTATATCAGTATGTAGTGTCTCTACTTTAAAGAGTCCTCTCCTGCTGATGTTCAGGTGTATATCAGTATGTAGTGTCTCTACTTTAAAGAGTCCTCTCCTGCTGAAGTTCAGGTGTATATCAGTAGGTAGTGTCTCTACTTTAAAGAGTCCTCTCCTGCTGATGTGCAGGTGTATATCAGTATGTTGTGTCTCTACTTTAAAGAGTCCTCTCCTGCTGATGTTCAGGTGTATATCAGTATGTAGTGTCTCTACTTTAAAGAGTCCTCTCCTGCTGATGTTCAGGTGTATATCAGTATGTAGTGTCTCTACTTTAAAGAGTCATCTCCTGCTGATGTTCAGGTGTATATCAGTATGTAGTGTCTCTACTTTAAAGAGTCCTCTCCTGCTGATGTTCAGGTGTATATCAGTATGTAGTGTCTCTACTTTAAAGAGTCCTCTCCTGCTGATGTTCAGGTGTATATCAGTATGTAGTGTCTCTACTTTAAAGAGTCCTCTCCTGCTGATGTTCAGGTGTAAATCAGTATGTAGTGTCTCTACTTTAAAGAGTCCTCTCCTGCTGATGTTCAGGTTCATATCAGTATGTAGTGTCTCTACTTTAAAGAGTCCTCTCCTGCCGATGTTCAGGTTCATATCAGTATGTAGTGTCTCTACTTTAAAGAGTCCTCTCCTGCTGATGTTCAGGTTCATATCAGTATGTAGTGTCTCTACTTAGCATATCACGTGCAATGTGTTGGATTGCTACTAGCCAATAGAAGCGCGAGTGTTACAGTGATGTCACTATTTACAGAAGTAAGGGGGAAAATCAATCAAGGAAGAGCCCTATGCATTTAGATTTGAGTTGGACAAAATCATGGGTCGGACCCACAAATTAAATGACCTTTCGTGAAGGTCTGCGTTTTTGAGTATCTTTTCACTGAGACAGAATGTTTGTCTAACCATGGTTTAATCTTTAGCTCAGTATCAGTGCTTCTGGCGGGAGTCAAGGGGTTAAGACACCTACAAAAGACTAAAATATAGGTAAAAACTAGAGGTTACTGAGGTTTAAAGTGCAGGTTCTGTGCCCTTATGTTATCCAAACAAAGGAAAGTCTCATGCCAGCTAGAACATGAAGCACTTTGGATGCTGCTGATACCTGAGCTGCCTGATGTTCCGGAAATGCTCCGCAGTACATTGTGTCCTCTGGAACAACCGGACTTCCTCCACTGAACTGAGCGAGCCTAAACCTGTCTCTGAATATGGTGTCCTGTACATGTTGCTGCAATCAAAGTTCACCTGATGTATTTCCCAGTTGTTCAGTCTTATCTTGATTGAAACGAGGGAACAATATGTGAATAACGTCATTTGGCACTAGATCCGTCCTATCTTGTAGTGTTACCAAACAGTGTGCAAGAGAAGGACATTGAACATTTCATTTAATAAGGTTTTAATGGTGAATTCTCCTTTATTTACCTGAACTGACCTTCTGTAATCTGAGCAGTGTGTGACCTCAGTTAGACGGCATTATCGAATGTCCCAGAGAGAAGTTTTAGGATTATCTCAGATTAAAGGAGAGTTTTGGAGGAAAGCCAACATTTTGATCATGACCGAAGCTTTTTTTGTCCGGTTTCGTTTCTAACGACCACATCTTGTGACTATAAGGAAATTAGAGGAAAGCTATTTGTTTTCAGGTAGTGCATTATTTACCAGTGACAGATTCAACAATACTAAATAAAGGGCCGAGCTGTTGAGGCTGAATGAGGCGCCACATGCCAGGGTCTCACACAGCTGCCGGGGAAGTACACAGACAAGACTCTGCCAGGTTTAAAGGCCTGGTGAATAGCCGTCAGTACTCACGGTTAAATAAGCAGTACCGGTCACCTCGTGTTCTTCCCTTAGTTGCACTCAGCAGATCCAGTATGTACCTTCAGTATGACATCAAAACTCATGTGAGAGAGAAACTCCCTCTGGGGGGAAATTGTGATTTTGGCCTTTTCAGACCATTTACATGCACAAAAACCTTTATAACCAGGGGTGCACATAACTTTCTCAGTGAGGTACTCAGATGAGTACCTGGAGTCAGTGTTTGGTACTCCAACTTCTGGCTCCACTCAAAGTTATTTGATGAAGCCCTCTGTATCGCGAACGTCAACGGGGGGGTGCTAGTGGAGTACTTCAGGAAAGTCGACGGGGGGGGGGGCTAGTGGAGTACTTCGTGACCACAGAGCGTGAACGTTGTGATCAGCTGTTTTAGCGCAGTTCTCCAGTGAAGAGGGGGAGTCTCCCTCCGCAGCCGGTTGGCGTAGTTTTGGCACAATTCCGTTGTACAGACCGACGTTAACAGCAGCCCTGTCTGTGCACACGGAGACCGACTCTGTCGTCCAGTGATCTAACCGCCTTCTGGAAAAGCTTCACAAGTACGTCGGTACGCAAATGCGCTTTGTGACACAAGTGACGGTACGCATTTCAGATTGTTGCCGCGCATGCGTACCTGCATACCAGTTATGTGCACCCCTGTTTATAACACTCTATAGGAAAGGGAGAACCTTGTATAAAAGGGCCTCTTTAAATATAAAGTACTTGAAAGAATGTACTTTATAACTTGCCACCTCTGAAATGAATGAACTCCGTGAATTATTTGGTGGCTATAATCCTCAATGTCAAACATTTTTAACCCCTTGTCCTGCACTCTTGACCTTTGACCTTATCAGTGCTTGCAAAATGTCACTGAGGAGGGGCCTTGGAGTGAAAATCATTAGTTTGATTTATTCTCCCTTTCAGCACATGTGGAACTGAATTAGTGAATGTGAAGTTGTTTGAGGAGGAATGTTTGATTTCCCGTCTGAGCTGATGTTGGCTGACCTGCGGTCATTCAGGTCAAGAGCTGCTCTCCCGCCGGCGCGCCTGCATTGCCTCAGTGACATAGGAAAGATAACAGTGATTTACGTGTGTGTATGTGTGTGTGTGTGTGTGTGTGTGTGTGTGTGTGTGTGTGTGTGTGTGTGTGTGTGTGTGTGTGTGTGTGTGTGTGTGTGTGTGTGTGTGTGTGTGTGTGTGTGTGTGTGTGTGTGTTGAAGTGTCTCTGTCTGAACAAAGAGTTGTATTATTAATATTGAGGTTGGCCACACACTGACGTGGGAATCCAGTGACTTAACAAATACCTTTAGGACTTTCTCTAAATTAAAACCAATATTATGACATTCAAAAGTTGATAAGACCTTAATTATTAGGGATGTTTTATGTGATCTCATTCGCATCCGGGACCATTTCAATATGTGCTTTTTTTAATATTAAATCTCTGTGTGATCAAAGTGAGGTCAGTAATTGCGTAAGTAAGTCTGTCCTTAGCTGACTATTATTCACACTAACCTTTCACATGCTGTCCGTCCTCAGATTCTTTCCCCCTTTAACACACACACACACACACACACACACACACACACACACACACACACACACACACACACACACACACACACACACACACACACACACACACACACACACACACACACACACACACACACACACACACACACTGTCCCTGGTGCACCGCCAGACCTTTTTTGCACCCGGTGAGAAAATAAACTATAGGTGAAGCCCCGATGTGCTCTCTGGGAGTAAAGAGACAAAATGTTGCTGTCAATCATTGCTGACCTGGACCAAGTGTCTCCTGTGTCCAAGCTGTCAATATTTAGGGATCTACTCGATGTTCCTGTCCTGATGTTCAGACTCAGACCCTCACATGGGACATCCCACACTGACAACAGTCACCCTGCCTCACTTTACAGATGTATGGATCATAATTAAAACTTTGTTGGCGATGTTTGAATGTACTGTACTTAATATATAACACTGTAGGAGTGTTTTCAGAGTCAGGTTTTTTATCTAAAGCACATGTTTCAAACTCATTTGCCCCTCAGATGTGCTTGCAAATTCATTTAGACTCTCAATACATCTTGGTCAGAAATGTCACAACAATTGGTGGCTCTTTGTGTCAGTATGCTAAGGTTTTATATATTTACCGTGCCCTTTTTCTTAATGCTGCAGGTGTGCTGTCAAATTAAGGAGTATAATATATTTGTATTTGCTTGTGTTTTGTCAAGTTGCATGTATGTTGAGTCCATGTAAACCTGAAACACAAAGCTTTTATGAACCGTTTTCTCACATAAATGCATGTTTTTCTCAGGTTGCGTCCTACATTCGTGTTGTGAACGACATCTACGACAAGGTGGACTTTGATGGAATCAAGCTGATCAACTTCAAAGTGAAATCCCTCAAAGTAAGATCCCTCTGCACTCAAACAACCACACCATTGAGCCACATCAATGTAATGGTTTGTCGGAAATAATCAAGTACAAAGTCTAATCAAAACTTATGAACGCAGTGGCGGACAAAGTACTCAGAAAAGTATTTGCAGCAGGTATAGGGGGAGCTGTATTTTCTATATATTGCAGGTTAACTTGTAAATTAATGATTTTGTTAGCAACGTGACTCAAAGACTCAAATGCAACCACTTGAGACAAAGTTCAAAAAACAAAGTACAACAACAAAATCACTCTTTCAGAGGCAAAGCATGGCAAAGGCTGAATGCAAAACCTTAAGCCTAAATTAACTTGAATCAAAGGTTGTTGACATCAAAAGGCTGGCTCTCATTTCTGCACATGAAGCGAGACGAAAAGGCACAAGACAAAGAGACACGAGGACTATACACAAGAGGTAATGGGACACAGGTAGCAACAATCAAGGGGGGGGGGGTGCTGACAATCACACTGGTGGGAAAACACACAATGACAGGAAGTTAAAAAGGCTCTGAAACGAGAAGGAAAAGCAAGTTCAAAATAACACAACAAAACAAAACGGGGAAATGAACACACATGACGTGATGTTACAGATGTAATCCAGCAATACCTGCAGTATATCCTTTTTGTGCCCAGATCTAAGAAAAATCAGTCTTTTGGCATCGGTTGTTGGTACTAGTATCGCTCATTTGTAAGTGATACCCTGCCCTAAGGCCATGTAAGCTCATTTACAGATCTTTGGTAAAACAGTGCTCCTGTCTCTCTCCAGATGATGGCGGAGGAGGATCAAAACGATCCCATGAACCATCGGTTCATCGGGCCTGAGAAGCTGCTGAGTCTGTACTCTGAGAACAACTGGGGCAACTACTGTCTGTCCTACCTGCTCACCAACAGAGACTACAGCGGGGTGCTGGGGCTCGCCTGGGAGGGCAAAGCTGGTGAGGGTCACTGAGACACATGTGCACGCAAATCACAACCAAACGCTCTGACACAAGCAAAATGGAGGCAACTGTACTTTTAGAAAATAGTACGCCTTCTGACAGCAGGGAGACTTTTGAACGTTTATGTTGAGAACACATGCCAGGCTGAAGAGGAATGTGAAACAGATACAATTCTGCAAAATAACAAACGCCACTAAAGTTAACTGAATTTTTTTGTGCAAAATTTGTTTTGGATGCACTTAACTTGAGTTCATGGTATATTAAGAGTGAATGTTAGCCTCCCTTGGTTCTTCCTGGATCAGATGATGATGTGGTACACAGAGAATTAAACAGCTTTTATTTCAGGCCTTTTATACGTGCAGTGTTTTGGTTTCAGGAACCAAAAGGAAACATGAGGGAATTCCTTCATTACAATCCTGTGTGCAGCTTGGCAGGCAGGCTGATGCTGGGATGTAAATAGTTATTCAACCAATATAATAACAAACTAAAATATTTTACCAACCCTAGGTCTGACATCAATTAATAGCTGACATTTTCTTACAAATGAATGCACAGAAGCTGCTTTAAAATGTGTGTTGATGTTGTCAAATAAGAACTTTTAACAAACAAAAGTAAATCAACTTATATTGATTGTATCAGGAAATGTTTGGTTGACCTTAATTCACACATTTACAAAAGTTTAACTGGTATAAAAACATGTCAAACATGTCTCTGAGCTCTGCTGACACACTGTGTGTTTTGCATGTTTTAAGACACACATGTTGGTGTTGTTGTTGAAGGAGGATCTTCGTTTTTGTCTATATTGTCTATTACCCAGAGGCAGCTCTTGATTGGCTGAACTGAGAGGCGTGAGAGCAGACCCCCACAATATCACACACATAGACACACACACACACACACACACACACATGCAAACACACACACACACACACACACACACACACACACACACACACACACACACACACACACACACACACACACACACACACACACACACACACACACACACACACACACACACACACACACACACACACACACAATTTCCAGTGTCATGCTGCCTCGGAGTAATTAACGTGGATAATGTTTGACTTCCAGAAACAGATAAACTAAACCCTTGGGAAATCGAAGTCCCATTAACCATGTGACCTTAAACTCAAAGACCTTAATGTCAGTTCTACTACAGCAGGGTGCACCATGCACACACACATGTACTGTAGACACAAACATGCTCACACATTTCTGCTGTCAATCATTCAGACCCTCTCTTTTTAACCTGTCTAAGTGTGTGTTCATACGTCAGTAGAGCCGAAGCGTCTCGTGCCCCTTGAGCTTTCACACACACAGTTACATTCCTTCCTCTCCTGAGGCTAATTGAGGAACAAACACACATTTTCCACCCAATATGTTTGGAGTTCAGGGGTGAGCTGTATGCTGTGTGAAGGCATTGCTGTCCTTTTAGGAGAAAAACTCATACAGACTAAAACAGCAGTTCTAATACATACTGTATCTAAATACATATCATGAAAATGTAGATTTTTAATGGACTGTAACTTTTCACTGTTCTGCCAATGAGAGGCTACATTCTTGTCTTTCAACGACTGGAAAGTTACATTAATATATAAACGTATAATAGATATTTGAAAAGCAGACTCGCTTTTTTGGGAGATTGTGGTTGTATAATAATAACTCCCTGTTGTAAAAATAATCCAGGCAGTGTATACATTTGAAACCTCAAAAATATGGCGTCTCCCTGTCCCTTCTCTTAAAATACCACAGTCTATGGCTCTGACAATGTAATACATCTTGTGAAACTTATTGTCATTGCATTGTTTAACCAGTAAAAGTAGGCTATGAGTTTTGATTTAAAGGGGACCTATCATGCAAAATGTACTTTTGTACGTCTTTTATACATGAATATGTGTCCCCGGTGTTCCAGGGAACTCACCAAGTGTCAGAAAACACAACCCTCTCTATTTTCCTCCATACCCAAATCTCTAAAAAAAGGGGCTGCAACGGATCTGATAAAAACTGATCCAGATTTGAACACTGTCCTGACGTCAGGACGGTGGCGCTACGGCTATTGGGCCAACTCCACCAATCAGGAGGAGACAGCCACGGCCATTGCCATTCGAAAGCGCTGGAGACGCTGTAGTACATATGCCAGGCCTGTAAGTGGCGCTGTAGTCTGCCACAAAAGCAGAGAAGAAGACTCCCCGCCCATAGTTACCATGGTTACCCTTCTGTTTATTCCAATATGGTCTAGCAGCGGCCACGGACAGTACACGACACTACACGACACGCCCACTACACGACACGCCCACCTGACATGACACTACGGTGGCTGAGAGACATTACCGTACATGGCAGATTAAAAGCGAATTGACGACACTTATTATTATTGAGATCGTACATGGCAGATTAAAAACGAATTGCAAATGTTATTGTAGCATTTTAAGCAACTATTAGGCAAATAAATTAATAACCTAGTCTATCCGTTTGAGACACAACAGTATAACTTTCAACCCAAATCATTTTGTCAACAAACGGTGGTTTAGTCAACTTTTTTTTAATATATAAAATAGGTATTAATGAGATAATCTATTGATTATGTTTGTCTAACTGCTACTGTACACATGTATTTTATACATAAATGTAGATATTTGTGAACATCTAAATATAGTTGTTAAAGGTTTTAAGATATACATTATCACATCATGGGGTCATTAAGGAACAAATTAGGAGGGCCAGTCAGGCCACTAATGAGCTCAATCATTCACATGTATTATTATTACTTTATAAATTAAAAGTACTAGGGGTCTATTACAAAACCTTTGAAGGAATCGCATAAATTAAAATAAATGTATGGCAAGTATGATCAAATTAACATAATGTCAAGATATAGCCAATAGACAATCAACATGCTTTGAATATAAAGGAAGAAGAACAATAAACAGATGAACATTTAGGTTTTATGTGTAAATTGTGAACAAACCATCTTAATACAACTGGCAGTCTAAGACAGCAAACTAAGCTTCTTTAACTGCTGCTAGAACACTGTTTTACCATGGGGTATTTCTAACAAGACCAAAAAGATATACAAGGCTTCCAAAACAGAAGAAACCAACTCAATACAGTATTTTAATTTCCTTCAAAACGACAAAAGCACTAATAAAAACCAAATAACAATAACATAAAGGAAAAGTAATTTAAGTGGTTGCCTGTTGTAAATACCTTGGTATCTGGCTTGATGATTGTCTCTTCTCTAATAAGTCAAAGATATGTTTACTGTATATTATAAAAATGCTTGTCATGTAGGCATACTGGAGATGGGAAGGCTTTAGTCAGTGTTGTAGCTGAGATTCTTACCGTTCCAATGATGTATTAATAATAACTTGGATTTATATAGCGCCTTTCATGAGACCCAAGGTCGCTTTAAAAAGAACAGGAGTAGAAACAAACATAACAAAAGGCAGTCAGACGAACAGTTAGACAGACAACACAAATAGATTTGGGGCCAAAGACCTTGGCAGACTTGAGGGCCCTTTTGAAGGCGTCAAGCGTGGGGATGTTGCAGATCTCCGCACGGAGAGCGTTCCAGAGAGTGGGGGCTGCCATACTGAAGGCTCTGTCCCCGAAGGATCGCAGGTTGGTGCGGGGGGCCAGAGTCTGAAGACCGCAGGTTCCGGGGTAGGGCATGTGGGAATTGTATTGATTTGATACAAGCAAGCCAGTGTTTCATTGTGTCCGAGTCCAATTTGTTGAGCTCTGGGCGTGCTCCATCACGGAGTGTTGTGTTGTTTGTCTATAGGTGAATAAAATAGAATACAATTTCAGTGACTTTAATATTGGAAATAGTTAACTCCTTAAACAAGCAGCAATGGACTGGCCTGTATAATCCTATGGGACAAAGCTGGTCATACTTCCTCACTTTCAGAAGGTAACCCTTTAACTGCCAGCGCCACCATTTGGTAGAGCACATTTTGTGTCTTGATATCTTGTTGAAAAAAAAAAAAGTTTAACTCCATCTGATTCAGCCAGCTCTACCTTTTTGGTTGACATGTTATGCACAAAACAACCTCTAGATGTCACTGTGGTTCGAACAGAAAGCCCTTCAGCTAGTTTAAATCTTTATATATACGGTCTATGGTTTAAATGTCAGGCCTACAGCATGGCCACAAACCCCATCTAAAAACAGAGGCCTGATTGCATCCACCTGGGTTACTTGGCTCTACCCAATAACTATATATCATTTAACTTTAAACCACACTTAAAATAATAATATAATTATACATATGTGCATGTCAGTATAGCAGCTAATACATGTTTTTTTTTTAAAACATTCAAATGTGAAAGACACCTTCAATGAATATTTAAAATCAGATTCTTGTAAAAATGCGAGTACATGCATTGTTCCATCTGTCAAGCTAAAATATATACATATATCTTAGCTCTTAGCTTGACATGCTAACTGAACGAGCATGTTCAGTTAGCATATATGCTAACTGAACGTCGAGCATGTCAAGCTAAGAGCTAAGATATATATATATATTTATATGTATTCCATTCCTTTACATTTAATATTTAAAATACAAATTAGCTAAATAAACACAATTACACTGCGCTAAACAGCCACATCGACAAACAAACGAGAACCTAAATAGTATGTAATTATATCTAAAACCACAATACGTTAATTACCTGTACTCGGTGCGCCATATTGTTTGTCTGTTCTCTGAACCTCATGTCTCTTTAAATATCCTTGCATCAGCGTCAGTGTCGTCAATTCGCTTTTAATCTGCCATGTATGGTAATGTCTCTCAGCCACCGTAGTGTCGTGTCAGGTGGGCGTGTCGTGTAGTGGGCGTGTCGTGTAGTGTCGTGTACTGGCCGCGGCCGCAGCTAGACCCTTCTCGTTTATTCTCCGCTGTGGCTTTTTTTCTCCCTCCCCGAGGCAAGCGTTTGCTCCTGCTGCTTTAATTCAATGCAATCCCTCCCCGTCGAGGCAAGCACTGTAATTCTCTCCGGTTAGTCCAACAGCAGATGACAAACACCCACCTCTCCGCCTCTTCCAAGGAACGAGGGGACCGTGCGGCAGAGTTTCAGTTTCAGTTTGTTTCGCCGGTCAAGATGTCCGTTAAAGTTTAAATCTTCCGGACAAAATTAGAAAAGTGCCGGTCAAAGGTCTTCTTTGTTATTTATTGAGCTTTAAAACAAATGAATAACGACTCTATATAATAAAACACGAAGGACGGAGATCTCTTTTTCTCCCCCTCTTCTGACAGCCCAGCAGCTGATCAGAGCACGTCTCCCCTCTCCTGCAGGGGGGCGTGGTCAGCAGAATCAGACCCGTAGACAGCAAACAGCACATACTGTAGAGCGAAATGAGGCATGGCTAAAATGCATGATCTGTTTGGTATTTTGAAAACAGAAACGTATAAATATACCTTATATAGGTATGGCCCTACAATATATCATTTAAATATAGCATGATAGGTCCACTTTAAGCAAACCATCACAATCCTTGCACCAAAAACACAGATATTGCAACTCTTGCACTGATAGTTTTGTCAGTGATTATTACCTCCATCAAGGAGGTTATGTATGTTGTTTGTCAACATGATTACAGAAAAAAACCCTGTCGGATTTTCACGAAATGTTGTGAAAGAGTGTATCATTGGCCACGGAGAAACCCACAACATTTCCGAGTGGATTGTGGTAGAAAAACTCCCTCTGGAGGGAACTTTTTTAGCCTTTGCACCAAAACATTTATAATAACACAATACAGGAAACCCCCAAAAAGCCGAATAGGGCCCCTTTAATATCAAAGATGAGAGTGATTGAAGTTGTATAATAACTGATATAAATCAGAGCAAAAACATAAAGAAATGTTGAATATAACCTGTGGTAAAATCCAGACAATCTATTGTTTTCACACAAGGAAAAGGCCAAGTTGGTCTCACAAATAGTGAAATAATCGTATTCAGGTTTGCCGTGTGCAGGTCAATGAACTCTGGAGACAAAGAGAGCAGTGATGGAAAGTCATTAGACGCGGATACATTATTTACAGTACCTTACAGCATCCACTGTACTTTTCTGAGAATTTTAGACAGTGTTATTGGCGGTCAAATGTCCCGCTGTGTCTGTTTTTGTTGTTAAAGGCATTATTAGGACACTGTGACTCACCCTGCCAAGGAAAGACTGCCCCTTTACTATTGTTTGTTTTTTCATTTTAAACCGTGTGAAAGAGAGAGAGATTATGTGTGTGTGTGTGTGTGTGTGTGTGTGTGTGTG
>NW_022987739.1:210272-435272 GCF_902827165.1 Trematomus bernacchii | reverse complement strand
TCATTTCCTGGTCTTCTCTAAAGAAGAGGGACCAATGAAAACGTTGTCATGTTGCCGTTGTTCAGCATGGAAACATTCATTAGCTAACAATGACATTATTGTTCTATTAATATAAAGGGAGGTCAGGTACTCTTTAAAACAGCTGCTAGTTATCGGTACATTTCAAAGCCCCTACTTCTTTACTTTTACTTGAGTAAAGAAGTTTAGTCAGTACTTCTACTTTTACCAGAGTATTTTTTAAACACGAGTATCTGTACTTCTACTTGAGTAAAGGATGTGTGTACTTTTGCTATCTCTGGGAAAGACATCTTAATACTTCTACCACCCCTGACTGTAGCTACCCGTTCCTCTCCCTCCTCTTCTTCTCCTTCTTCATACCTTCCCCTCTACTTCAGTCCTAATCTCTACTCCCTCTCCTTCAAAAGTCACACCATACTAGGATTACCTTTCCTTTGGCCTCAGCCCAGGAACACTGTTAACATCCCCGACAGTTCTAAATAGGTTATACATGACTTTTGTTTGTACTACAGCTTGATGCTGTCAATATTGTACAGATACCGTTTACTGTGTGGGAACAGAGCAATGAGGAAAGATGCACGTAGTTGATGCACAAATCTACAAATGCACAATGTTGAGGGTTTGCTTACACAGGCAACTGTTTGTTAAATATGAAGCTGATAGATAGGTAGGTAGGTTGGTAGGTAGGTAGGTAGGTAGGTAGGTAGGTAGGTAGGTAGGTAGGTAGGTAGGTAGGTAGGTAGGTAGGTAGGTAGGTAGGTAGGTAGGTAGGTAGGTAGGTAGGTAGGTACTTTATTGATCCCAATTTAAGAAATGTTTGCGTTGCAGCAGCGATTATGGTAGGTTAACTCATAAAGTTTCTCACAGGGTATTATGGGTTGTAAAAATAGAAAGATTGACCCCTTTAGATGTGAGAAGTCATGAATGACCTTGTTGAACAATCTGAAGTCAAGTCTGACCATTTTACTCAAATTACACGAGTAGTGTCTTATCATAATTGTCCAGTTTGACCAATTGGATTTGTTTCTCTCAAAGCAAAACATGATGTCACACCGCAGCCGTTCATCCATGTGAACATGGCCAGCTGCTAGTAATTGTGGGAAAGGGATATTAGGTAACGCTCAGATTGAGACCATTGGAGGCCAAATGTCTTTGAAGTGAAGCTGGAGGAGCTCAGCAGGTCTGTCTGTCCGCACCCCCCCAACCGGGCCTCAGAGGGTGATAACACTTCAGTAGCAACACAGTGTTGGTTAAAACTTTAAGATATTTATAGTAGCGCAAGGTCAGTTATGCAATCATACTGTAGTGCAAAGTGACAGGCACAGTAGGTTTGATTTCACTAGGTCCGTTCCAGAGAATTGACGCAGGTGGGATTATTTAAAGCATCCTTGAGCTGTCAGCTTCATCAAAACCTTCTTATAGTGCTATGTCTGTTCTTAACTTTGCGGTACCTTAAACAATTATAAAGTGCTGCAGGGTTGAAGGCTGACCATGAAGCTAGCATTGCAATGGTTTCCTTTCAAAAAGCCATGTTGGATTCTTACAGAAGACACTGGTTTACGTTTTTGATACTAACATGTTTTAATTGTTGGGATAACCATCACCTTTTTGACTTTTTAGTGCAATTGGCAGTACTAAAAAGTCACCATCGCTAAGCTAAATGTGGCTAAGGTCTCATTTAGCCAATTGTTAGCAACCATCTTTTTTCACACTTCAAGTTTCCAAATGATATTCCTTGACGTATTTTCTGTAGCAAAACCACATTTTAACATATCCTAGGGTCTGATATTTCATGCATTTGACTAAAAGTGTATTCATTAAAACCTGTTGACTTTGAACGGGGAACGAGAAGTGCAATTTTCCGATTTTATAACTCTGTTGAATTCTTGAAGCATGCTATTATGCAAGCAAGAGACATCGGAAGACAAACTCTGCTTTTATGTTTTGTAATACTCACTTTAACTGTCATTTACTCTTTTGGACTTCAGTGGAAACTAATCTCATGTTTTTCCTCTCATCTGTGTGCCCTTCAGGTAACTGGGGAGGAATATGTTCGCAGCAGACCACCCTGCGTAACGGCAGGAAATCCACCCTGAACGCCGGTCTGGTCACCATTCAGAACTACGGACAGTTTCTGCCTCCACGACACGTCCAGCAGACCTTCGCTCATGAGCTCGGTCACAGCCTGGGATCTCCGGTCAGTCGCCTTCTCCAAAAGCTAAACAATACTAAAAACATCTTTCTGATACCAAGAAGAGACTAGGTTTTTTAAAGTGCCTTGTACTGACCAAGGTTGGTTACAGTGAATATTGTGCAACATTCATACCATGACATTCCACTGATGACTAATTTTAAAGATAGTTAGTATGTGCATGTAATATTACAAAATTAGCCGTTTTTCTCATATGCCCGTTCACAGATGTAGCGGACAGCAGTAGATATGTCATTGTCAGACACGATCTCGAATAAGAATCTCAATTCTTATTCATATTCTTTATTAGGATCCCCATTAGCACTAGTATGACCATTGGCTATTCTTCCTGGGGTCCTCACACACACAAAACATACATAAACATACATAAAACAAAACAAAACAGCTCATCATTTCATGCAAGTTACACTAGTGCTATAACTAAAATGGTCATCCAATTTTCGTCAAAAAAGTGTACATAATAATACATACATATCCACAGGCACAGTTCAATTTGAGTTTATAATACTGAGATAATTTGTTTGCAACCTTTTGAAATATACTTGAGAATTTTCCTGAATGATATGGACCGGTAAATAATTCCAGCTGACCATGGCTCTACTACTGGCAGTACTCAATTTTCAGTTATGGTGAAGGGTGGAGTCTGGGTACAGCGTGCAGGAGGCTGGATATTGCGCGTATTACACTGAGGTCACATAGCTGGTTCGTAATTTGGTCAAAAACAACAAGTCCATTGCCGCCTCCTTGAATATGTCTTCAAGTTTTGCCGTTGACCCCGAAAACCTCTGCTTCAGCGCCAAAAATCTCTCCTGTTAGATATTTGTATGCCCGTCTTTGTGTATATCGCCCATTTTCATCACATGTGCATGAACAATGTTTAGTTTTTTTTTCCACTTTTGTGCCAGCCGCAATAAAAACGTCTTCCTTAATACGCCCAGTAACTCACCGTGAATGCACAGACCAGACTCTACAGCAGGGAGAATCCGTTTACAGTCCGAATAAATGAACATTTGTTCTCACGTACAGCTCTTCCGATTAATGCCTAGATAACATCAGGGTTGTAATGCGTTAAGTGTGTGAAACTTAAACGCAAAAACGCTGTGATGTCATGAGTTAAAGCTCAGATGGGGAGTTTACAGAGACAAGTGTAGACAAATCGTTCCCTGTTTAAGGGTGGATTCTCTTTTTGGTTAGTGATATACTCACTTCTGTACCCCTAGTGATAAAATAACAAAAGCAAAACTTGTGTTTTTTCTATTTTTGGATGTCTTAGGTGCTACTGCAGGCCAATGGCTTTTTATGCTTCTTGTGCTTTTTCACATTAAATACAAGATATTCTCAGGTCTTAATAATAACATCAACAATGGCTGCATTGAAACTTAAAACATGTCCCAGGTGCAGGAAGCAGAGCTTGTTTATTTGCTCACTAGGCGCCCACATTAGGTGGAGCTAGCTTTAAATCGAATGTGTTACACTTGTCTGTGTAAAAGGTTTAAGCATAGCAAACCCTCAGTGTAGTATTTCAGATGTTTGTTAAACTCTTGCCAGTTTTAGTCTCAACCCTTCTAAGTGCCCCAGAGAACAGAGAGTTCACCCGTTTCTTATTGAACATAAAGCTGCGTGGGTTGCGTACTGAATGACAATTCAACATGAGGAATCCATGTAATTCAAGATTTAGATTTACCTCACATATTCCCAGAATGCACACATGGGTGTTTGCTCTGCACCGCAACAAATTGTCTGTGAATGATTTACTTATGTGGGCATTATAGACCTTGGCCTGTATTGACTGGTTTGTTTCATAACGACTCTTGGCTCAGCTTGACTAGATGATCGGAATTAACAGATCAGGAGAATTTCTCTCTCAGCAGTTTTTTTCTGTGTATTTGCATTTACAACCTCCTCCGCCATAACAACCCACAGTGTCTGTAAACACACACATGCATGCACCTCTCTCCACGTGTGTTGGCTGCTAACACCTGCAACCTTTCGCCCACTGCCCAAAATGCTCGCAGTATTTTTCACCCTGCCCTCCGTTGTTCACACTTCCACAGACCAAAGAGGCGCTCTTGAGCCCATTAGTTCTGCTATGTCAGACCCTGCAGGCTTTTTACAAGTTCAACTACCGTCATGCTGGTGCCAGGGCTCCTGTGACAGGCATGTCTCATTGTTTCCAGATTGGGAAGGCTAGATGAAGCACATGGTGAGATATGAGCGCGGGCTATACCTGATATACGATGAAGGAAAGAAAGAGGGGGCTGTGATGCAAAGTGACTTCTGGGTGGAGAGCTGCTTTGGTCTTTTGTCCACTTCCCTTGCGAACACACGTGCATACGGTGGTTTCAAAAGCTGTGTGCAATTTCATGCACAGATGAAAAATTCATTGAAAAATATCGTAGTTGTGCTGCTGCCACATTCAAAGGGAAGATGTGGTGGTTTAGCACCGGAAAGTCCCAAAATGGATTAGGAATGACCAGGTCAAAACCGGAGTAGTGACAAAAAAAGTTGGCATTTATTAACCAAATATTTACTGAACTAAAGGGCAAGAAAATAAACCCAGGAACGATAAAACTAAATCAAACTGAGGGAAAAGAACAACAAACAAAAGAAAGCTACAACCTGACCCAGGGTCGGCGTCATGGGGGGTCATTCTCAGGCCATGCCGCCCCAAATGAGTCACTGTGCCCCCCCAACGCAGGGCGGGCAAGCCTTGCCACTTTGCCGTTTTTTTTTTAATCATATAAGTGAAAACGTTTCCACTAAAAGTTTTTTGTGTGAAATAAATCAGAAATAAAGAATACAAATATAAAACACAGCCTGAGGTGTGCTGCTGCTCTCTGATTGGTGTGTTGCTTGACCAATGACCCCTGACCTTTGTTTTGTTATCATTACGTGGCTGTGTGTTTAGATGAAAGCCCAGTGGCGATCTGTTCATCTGTTATACTGATTATAAAGCCATCGAAAATAATATGATATGCAGTACTTCTGGGTCTCTGTGTTTCATTCAAGCTCGGCTCTGTGTGTGTGGCACGAGCGCATTTTGTGAGTGTGCGAGCGGTAACGTGGAATGTTGTTGTTAGCATCTGGTTAGCTAGCTATGCTAACGGATATAAAGAGCTGTTTCTACACCAAGGTGGAGGAGAGTCCTCTCCTGTCAGACTGAGAGGATCTTATAACGTCAGCTCAGTGAGCTAAAGGACTCTCTCAGTGTTTAGATAGTTAACCTTAGTCTAAGTTATCTCAGTGGGTCTCAAACGGTTTGGTCACCATTTATGTAAACAAGTATTTGCGAGGAACACCTTTATATGATCATTATAGTTATTCAAAAATAAGAGAATAAATGAAAAACAGGTATGAAATACTATAGGACAGTAAAACAAGAATACAGTTTAAAAGGGGAGTGATTAGTAAAATATCCATAAAGAAAAAGTGAATCTGCTTACAGTTCTGCTTCATATGGGTGTTGAGAGAGGTATCCATAGATCTCTTAATTTTGCTTTCAAAGTGCACCAGATTGATGCTTTAAACTTCAATATTTAAAAACAAATCTTCCCGGGGGAGCATGCCCCCTAACCCCCCTAGAGGAGGTTAGGTCCACCCCCCACCTAAAACATGTTCACATGGATAGGATACTAAATACATTTGCACACTTTTTATATGGTGGCCTATGTCCATATGTTTCTGTTTTGGTGGTCGTGCCACAACCGTGCATGTATGCACAAGTCATAGGTGCGCTATACAATAGCACTACACCCCTGCAATGTGTGTGGAAGACAATAGACTTTACAGCATGTTTTTTTTAATTGAAGTTACGTTGGTGTTTGTGTGTTGGTTGTTGACGGCAGTGTGTGCCTCCCCGTGGTAAATGATTTCCCCCCCATTAGATTTGTTCTAGAGCCGACCCTGACCTGACCACATGCTGCCAACTGCTCCCCAGTCCAAAAACACAGCCCCAGGAAGTGTGTCGGACATTTAAGCAAATATTCTTTTGTTTGTTGTTCTTTTTGTTTCTACAGTCGGTCCATTTTTGCTTTATTTGCCACCAAGCAACTCTCATAGAGGGGCCTGCCTCCGACACTACATGCAGTTCTCTTTATACATCCATGCTTAAAGCCTGGAAATGAGCTAGAGCAATGCTACACTTCCTGATTCCTTCTGTTTTAACACAAGCTTAAAAGATTCTAAAGTGCAGTTAACATTTTGAGCGTTATATGTGTCTTCAAAAGGTGGTTGCTAAAAAGTGGCTCAGTGAGACTAAACTAAATGTCATTACGCCAAATACAAATGGCCTTTAGCTTAGTGTTGATGAGGCGAAGTCATTTACACGTTGCAATTGTTTTGTTCAGAGCAAATTGTTAGAGTTTACCCCGAAAGGAGTTAATTTAAGCTTCATCAAATCAGAAAAGCTTCCTCATTTGAAAAGATCATGTTGCTGAACATATCGTGTAAGCATCACAACATGTTGTTTTCCACAGATCCAAAACCTAATGTAAAAATCATATTGGATTTTGTTGAGGGAACCGCTGCTATTTTAACTTTTTTAATCGGCCTACAATAATACTTAATCCCAGCACCATTCTACAGGGCAAGCTACACCCAGCATCTAAATCCAACAGAATAACGAACATACCATTAAATACAAAATCTCTAAATGATTTCTGACTTCTTAATCCAGCCATTGGCATCCATCCATACCAATGAACACAACACATATTATATAGGGCTGTCAGTCGATTAAAATATTTAATCGCGATTAATCGCATGATTGTCCATAGTTAATCGTGATTAATCGCACATTTTGTATCTGTTCTAAATGTACCTTAGAGGGATATTTTTCAAGTTTTGAATACTCTTATCAACATATGAGTGGACAAATATGCTTTATATGTTTGTTTATTATCATTTGAACAATGACAAATATTCTTGTGTGTGTGTGTGTGTGTGTGTGTGTGTGTGTGTGTGTGTGTGTGTGTGTGTGTGTGTGTGTGTGTGTGTGTGTGTGTGTGTGTGTGTGTGTGTGTGTGTGTGTGTGTGTGTGTGTGTGTGTGTGTGTGGAGACACTGTGATGGATCGCTGGAGCTATGTGCGGCTCAAGGCATATATGCTTGAACGGGAGCTGCAATCATGTTGCATGTTGAGTGTGCTGACTTTTCGTACAATGTCCCACTGTCTGGCTACCTGCATAAAGTCAAGTGCTCGGCGCAGTTGTCGGCGAAATGTCATTGAAACAGCGCCTTATATCCGTTAGCGCAGCTAGCTAGCACCAGATGCTAACAACAACAACAACAACAACAACATGTAAGGTGTGCCTCGCTCGCGAGTCGCGCCACACATACACACACCATCCCGGTCCTCCCGATGGCCAGTCCGGGCCTGCCGGTGAGCGTGGAAGTGTGGTCTGCCACAAGCGGGCGGCAGGAGCGGGGCTGTCAGCATCAGCTTGTAGATGGTATTTTAAACTCGATGCGCTCTGAAACTACGGCGGCCGAGGACAAAAAATACACATGCGTTAATCGCGTTAAAATAATTAGTGGCGTTAATTTTTTTTTGCGTGACAGCCCTAATATTATATAATTGAATTCACAGCTACCCATCTAATTATTAAAAGCAACAACATCAGATTAGGAGAAGATTTAACTTGTTATCCACCAAAACCAAAAAACTTTACAGCTGCAACATTTCTGTTAATGGGTTTCATCTTAAAGCTGCACCTAGATCGTGTTTATGTTGTAACAGAATCTGTAAAACCACGACAAGTGTTCAAGAAGTAAACAGGAAGAGCTGTAAATCTGTCAGAATATAGTTGTGATAAACACCCATACGTGCTGTTCATAATTTTCTCCTGCTGCTTTTCACAGTTTCCGTTTTCGTTATGTCTGCAGCCGTAAATCTAAATCCCTGCGTGACACCAAATCATACTAACAAATAACAATAAAAACAAGAATAAATGTGCTTTTTCTTTTGAAACTGCACCACCATCTGCTGTGACATGTAGTTATGTTAACCTCAGAGCTACACACAGCAACACACTATAAATTACATCCATCAAACTTATTTAAAACAGATGCAGAAATATGGCCTCAACCTCATGTTCCCTCCACATGTGTCCATGTTACTGTTGAGTCACAAAGTCTCAAGGAAAATGTTTAAATCCGTCTCATGAGCAGGTTTTTATTTGGTCCTCGTTGTCCTGCATGTGGAACCTGACATTCCTCCGCTGCTTCATGGCCGTCAGACTCCAGGGAAACCTTTTGACTGCAGACAGCATACATTTACTCAACAAAAATAACTTTCAAAATCATAGAAAATTCTTTCAGAGAGGGCTTGTCAAATTGTGGGGGAAACTTCTGAAGCAATTGGAGTCAGGACTCAAAGAGACACGAGGAGAGCTGGAGCTTTGATGGCAAACACTGATGGTTTATTTGCCGGACAATTGACGAGACAGGTGGTGTGTCACGAGTTGACACAGCGGTTGCCAACCAATTCTGAAGAACTCTTCTGTAGCTCGAGGTTTTAACTAGTTCGGAGTGTAATAATCAACATTCTTCATCAGTGAGACTAAACAAAAATGGACCCTGAATCTAACTAGAGCTCTCGTTCATAGGAAAGAATATGCGCCAGGGAACCTTCGTCCCTGAACAGTAAACTACCTCATGGCGGCTTGTGCTCGGTCATAGACTGGCAACAACAATGCGCTCAAGCTGCCCCTCCTTAAGAGAGATAGCAGCAATACCCAAGGCCGTAGAACTATGCCATGGGAAAAGAGACAGTGAGAAGAGAAAACGATGACCTGGGTCGAAGGTTGAATACCTAAGCAAATTATTCCCTAACAAATGGTTGTCATTGGGCTTCAAAGAAAACATTTGTATTTGTTCTGGTTATGATGAACAGAATTAGAATCAGAATACCTTTATCTATACCAGAGGGAACATTTGATTTCATAAGAGGTGCTACTTTTCATGTTAAATAAAATAAACTTAAAGGTGGGGTAGGTAAGTTTGAGAAACCGGCTCGAGATCGCTAGAATTTGAAAATACACAACCGGAGAAAATCTGCCACTTCCTTACAGAGCCCCTCCTCCAACACACACGAACGCGCACATGACCAATGAGGGCACGAGATAAGTTTGTGCACAGATGGAAGGCTGACAGGCAGGTAGGCCATCCAATCATTTTAGCCGGGATGATTGGTCGTACTTTTTACAGTACTACGGCTTCCACAGATGACATTTTTGTATGGATTTTTTGTCAAAGCACTTAAGATATTCATTGCTATCGGGATGTTAAGAGCATTCCATGGAATATAACAAAAAGTGTATCTCGAGCCGGTTTCTCAAACTTACCTACCCCACCTTTAAATAAAATAAAATAAAATGCAAATATTTTTATAAATATAGAGAATTTAAGTAAAAATGTGAACAGTGTATTACAATACATAACAACAATACATCTGAACAAATATGTATATTAAAATATATAAAGCAGTGTATTACAAATTAATTGTATATTTCCCCCACCCTGCTGTTTTTGTCTTTTGGCTGACTATTTATTAAATTACCCAAAAACGTACATTTGTTGAGTGATTAGATAAATAATATATCATGAAAAATCATTTAAAGGTACATTGTAGGCCCATTTGTATGAGACACTAAAATACATGAGAGAGACAGAGCTCTGACGTATCATAAAACAATTATTTTGCACATAAATTAAGGTATTAACAATCATCTTACACATTATAAAGCAAGAACTAACATTCAGAAAGAGTGCCACGATGTGTTATGTAATTACTGGATATTCAGATGAAACTCATGAGGGTCCTTCTGTAAAGCAATCCTGTTCCTTAACAGATAGCTCAAACTTAAACGCCTTTATTTTGCGGCATTGAAAATAAAATACACTAGAAGGTAAACACATTTTATTTTAAGATAAGATAAGTATATAAGAAGTACTTTATTGACCTCAATTTGGGATATTGTTGTGTTTACAAAGACATGGCATTGGCATGTAATTAAAAGACTATATAAATAAACAAGAAAGTAGAAAATATACATATTTGTGTGTGTCTTTCAGCACGATGAGGGCTCAAACTGCGGTAACCTGGGCTCCAGCGGCGGTAAAGGCCGGTTCCTGATGTTCCCTCACGCCACAGACGAGCTGCGTGAAAACAACGAGAAGTTCTCGCCCTGCAGCGTCAAACACATCGCCAAGGTCCTGAAGCTGAAGAAGGACGACTGCTTCGTGGGTGAGGATGGGAGGAAACACATCAGACGGTGTCCACCTGCATGTTGCATGCTGAGTGAGAGGCTAAATATTTACACCGTGCCTCACTCACTGTAAATAATTACAACTAGTTTGTGTGTTTACTTGTGTGTGTTTATCTGCACGTGTGTTCTTCGTGGCCAGTCAGTGATCAGCCCATCTGTGGAAACCAGATTGTGGAGGAAGGCGAGGAGTGTGATGTCGGTCACAACGACACAGACCTCTGCTGCTTCAGCGCCAAACAGCCTGCGGGGGTGCAGTGCCGCCTGAAGAAGGGGAGGGTCTGCAGGTACAGCAGGGTGTGCTCCAAGAAGGGGAATTTAGACATTTATTAGTACAATTTGTATTAGTTTAGGTGTAGGGAGTGGTGGACAAAGTACTTCAGGTTCATATCAGTATGTAGTGTCTCTACTCTGACGTGTCTCCATGCTTTAATGTTCAAAAAGCTCTTTATTTTTTCTCATACTGCCTTTTCACCCTCTGTCTGAAACCAGAGCCCAGTCTGCTCTGATTGGTTAGCTGGCCGGCTCTGTTGTGATTGATCAACCACTTAGAGACGTCCCGCCCCTTAGCCTATCACGTACAATGTGTTGGAGCGCTAGCCAATAGAAGAGTGAGTGTTACACAGTGATGTCATTATGTTACGGAGGTGAACAAAGGAGTCCAATGGAGGCGTTTCAGCTCTGATTATACTCCCCTACTTGGTTACTGTCTGACACTGGGTGTATCACAAGGATAGGGTGCATGTAGACTTGTTCTAACACTTACAGTATATTGACGTAGGTTGTAGTTATTTCTCACTTACATCACTTTTAATCTAAGTGGCACACCACATTCACCTAAACTATTCAGTTGATGTTGAGTCTTGTAGTTGTTATGCTTTTATGTGGCTTCATCTCCCCCCTGGACTTGTTGTGTGTGATAAGATAAGATAAGATATTTGGGACATTTTTGTGCTTCCAGCCCGAGTCAGGGCCTGTGCTGCGGTCAGGACTGTGAGCTGAGGCCTGAGGGTCAGACCTGTGACGAGGAGACAGACTGTCAGAAAGACGCTCTGTGTTCGGGTCTCTCCCCGTTCTGCCCCGAGCCCAGCAGCAAGGAGAACCTCACCGTGTGCAGCGAGGGCACCAGAGTGTGTGTGAACGGGGTGGGTGAGGCATGAACACACACTACATCTAAATAGCTTCAACTACATTGCCTAATCAGCTAAAGTGTGCAAGAGCAGCAATGCTAGTCCTAAAAAGAAAGCATTATCCATGCTAGTTTTATTTTTGACCCTGGAAACAATTTTACATTATTACATGACATGTCACGCTTTTATCCAAAGCGACTTACATACTCAATACTGTGGACAATCCCCACAGGAGCAATTTGGGGTGAAGTGTCTCAGGGACACAACGAAATGCTGACTGCAGTGGGGTTTGAACCTGTGACCCCCTGATACGAACACCTACGCACTAACCCACTGCGCCACACGCCTCCTGTATAAGGTCCATTTAGTTGCTTTGATGCAGTTTTAATATCTGGGATGTTTTTAAATATCCATTTTGTAGCATTAACATATTTTGCTCATTTTAGGTTCATAATAGAATGTTGGGCTTGTACTAGAACAGGTATTCATGCTGTAATGTTACCAAATGTTTTTCTTACACTGTCTATCTCAATGTACCTCTGTCTGCAAGGCTCCATTGTTGCGCCTGTCTCTTAAATCACCCTTCCCAAAAAAGCCAAGCTCTGATAAGCTTTAAAAGGTAGATCTCAAAACCTGTATAGAGACATTCAAATGAAAGAATTGGGTGGGGGGGCATATTCTCATATAAAGGTTGGTAGACACTCCCGCTACTAACAATTATAATATGCCACAATTAAAGTAAAACATATTTCAGATTTTGTCATTAACCACATTGTAATGTAGTGATGCTTTAATTTTCAATTTGTGTGTAACTGTTTAACTTCATTATCATAAAACAACTGTGTCAGAAATCAATGGAAAAGATGGCTGCCGGGAACAGTAGTAGTCAATTCCAAGTTGAATCGCCTGCACTCACAGAAGTTTTGCAGTCATGTTAAGTATGATTTGTAGTGCAAGAGCAATGTTAACAGCAGCTGTAACAGTACACACCTCAGAACCAATCACTGATCCTGTGTATAGTCAGAGGTGGACATTACATTTTCAACAAAAAGGCAATAAAACACTGCATTTAGGTTCATATAAAGTGACTTTTAATGACGACTACAAGCCTACCCTTGGCTTATTATGGTACTCTTTGCTTCAAAAATATCTATTGCATAAAAAAGCTCCAGACTCTTGTTTATCTGGTATTGTTATTCAGCTAAACTGAAGTGTTTATTGTTCATAAATCAAATAACATGACGTCATAAATCCTCCTGATTCATCCAGATGTTTCTCCGTCTAATCCGTGTGCTCAGAATCCCATTTATTTGTGAACATTTCAACACAGCGTTACTAAGAAAAGATCGATGTGGCCTCTGGAGAACAGTTTGTGACTTGACCATATTTTCGTAATTGTTAAATGCCCTGTGATGAAACACTATTCAGTGCAGGAGAGGAGAGGAATTTATCCCAGATGTGGATGTTGTTCTGAAAATATGACTCTCCCGAGGTGTGGGACATATCTGGGAACATGTTGAAAAGGATCCAAAAGTGTTCAAGCTAATCATAAATTATTTCAAATGACTCCCATTCAGCTGAACGCTCAAATCCTTCCGAGAAAACAGGGAGTCTGATCCCTTACAAATAAACAAGAGTTACATTTTTGGTCACTTCTTCAAAACCTCTCAGACAAGATGTATGTTTTCATGCTTTGAAGAAAAATGAAATGTTTAAAGCCACATGGGTTTAAAATGTATACTGTACTAGTGTCTAGAATGTGTCCCAAAGTCTGGGTTAAAAAATTAATAAAAACAGTTTATAGTGAAATGCAAAATAAGTAAACACACATTTAACCTCAGGAAACATATTTCATGTTCATTTAAAATAAATACATGATTTTCTACATCAAGAAAATGTCTATGAATGGGGTTTTGTTACATAGTAATGTCATTATGTGAAGGAAGAAAAATCAAAAGTGTGGGATTATAGCCTTTGCAGACCATTTACATGCACTAAAACCAACACACTACAGGGAAGGGAAACCCCAACAAGCAGAATGGGGCCTCTTTAAAAGCCTGGTAGTGAAAGGTTATTGTTAGGCAATCATAACTGTTGTTGCCCTGATCCACTTTTGTAATCATATTTTGTAATATTCACTCCAGCTTGGTTTCAGAATGCACCATCAATCAGAAAAGTTCATTAAAAAAACAAAAAAAATGGCCTGAAAACCAGAGTTTCTATCTGAATCTGCTTAAATCAGGTGAACATCAAGTAAAGGACAGATCATAATGCCCCTGTGTGTTCAATTCTCTACCTCTTAAGCCCTGAGGAGGTGTTGTCACTCACTGATTGGCCAAAATGCACCAAGTGGCACTCAATGGCTAATTAGGGACCATCAGGTGAGCTGAATACCCTCCAATCAATCAGAGGGAATCGTCACATTTAGCTAAAAGGAATTAGGAAAAGGGAAATGACAACAAGTATCAAAGAATAAGGGACCACCACACATTTGTATGTTCCATGTTTTTGATCCACTATTCAAGGTATCAATGGGTTTTCATTCATGACAAAAGGCTCTCAAAACTTTCCCTTGTTGTTTAGTTTACCAGAGAGAATATCATATCTGCATTCTGCACTGATATGTGACTTTATTATAATAATGTGGTTACCTGGCTCTCTGTATCACAAGACATTTCAAGAGCCTGATATTAGATTGGTGTATCATCTAGACCAGGTGTGTCCAAACTACGGCCCGGGGGCCAAATGCGGCCCGCGGACCATTTTGAATCGGCCCTCAGCAAATTAAAAAACTATAATGGAATATGGCCCAAAAATGAAACTTGTGCTTGTCTTATATTGTACTTCTTAAATATGTGTTAATAAGACCACTTTTCAAATAAATTCAGTCAATTAAAGTTGGAAACATTTTGATAAGTTGATAAGAAAAAAGCCCAATGACTTATTTACATAACAAGCTTGATATACACCCTTCATATTTCTCTTTATTATAATCAATCTGAGGCTTCTGTTTTAAGGGATGAGCTGCCAACACTCACAAGCATCATTTACCTACATTTGATTGATTTTGCTAACTTATAACTGAACTTATGAGGCAATATACCTCTCCTCTAGTGAGTGGCCCAGCCCTTCGTACATCTTTCTGTATGTGGCCCTCGGTGAAAAAAGTTTGGACACCCCTGATCTAGACAAATAAGCTATATCTTCATGATTGTTCTAAAGGTTTTAATGGGGTTAAACCTAATTTCCTCCGCTTTATGGACAACCAGGGATGTTTAAAGTGTTTTTCTTAATGATCTGCTCCTCTCTGCAGGTCTGTGCCGAGTCAGTGTGTGTGAAGCACCGCCTGCAGCAGTGCGACTGTCCGGGAGACTCCATGAAGGAGAAATGCCACATGTGCTGCCAGCAGCCCGGTAACTACTGCCTGTCCTCCACTGAGGAATGTGTTTACCCTTGTGTCCCAATACGTCAGCCTGTGTCAATCTGTACTGAGGTCGCACGACTGTTTTCCATTAGATGACCTCAAAACTATCACAAGAGACAACATCTCACACGATGGTTTGGGTACAGCGTGTGAGATGTTTGTTAAAGGTCATCTATAATGCAAAATCCTCTTCTTCATGTCTCTTCTACATCAACATGTGTCCCCTCTGTGTAAAGAGATTCTGAAAGTTTCAGGAAAAAAGATTCTCTCTCTTTTTGTCCTGATCCATTTCTATAAAAACCTGTCTGAAAATTAGCTGATCAGATTTTGGCCATTTTATGATGTCATAACGATTTTTTGGCTTGTGTAACCATTAGCCAATCACCAACCAAGGCAACCCCAATATATTATAGGTTTCAGATAAATACAAAACATGTCTCTGAAGTGTTTGTCTGAAACACCAAACAGATCTTTGCAGCATCCCATAATCCCCTCTGTTTCAGCCCTGTTTCCAAAGTGCTGATTCTCTGTCTGTTACTTTAGATGAAAATAAGGAGCCCCTCCCCACGCCCCTCTGAGAGATATTTGGTTAAAAATAACACAATGGTGCTCTAGGAGGAGATTCAGGTGATAATGGGGGGGAGGGGTTACCCTGGTTGGTGATTGGCTAATGGTTACACAAGCCAAAACATTGTTTCGACATCATAAAGTGGCCAAAATCTGATCAGCTCATTTTCAGACAGGTTTTTATAAAAATGGATCAGGACAAAAAGTGAGAGAATCTTTGTTCCTGAAACTTTCAGAATCTCTTTACACAGAGGGGACACATGTTGATGAAGAAGAGACATGAAGAAGTGGATTTTGCATAATAGGTGACCTTTAAATGTAAATCTAATGGTATTCTCTCTGTTGCAGATAAGCCAGAGACGTGTGCGAGCACCACCTCCTCCGTGCTGTCCCGTCTCTTCCAGAAAAAGGCGCTGGCGTTGGTGGGCGGCGCTCCGTGCTCCGAGAATCGAGGATACTGCGACAAATTCCACTTTTGTCGCCTGCTGGATGCAGATGGACCAATCGCACGACTCAAAAACTCCTTCCTCAATTTAGATGACTTCGATGACATAGCAGAGTGGATGAAGGTGACGTTTTTATGTAAAGTTAATATCATTTTGTTATGCAAAGGCAAGGCAAGGCAAGTTTATTTATATAGCACCTTTCAACACAAGGCAATTCAAAGCGCTTTACAAAAATGAAAGACATTAAGAAAATGGCATTAAAAAGCAAAGATAAAAAATATACATTAAAAGAAAAAATACATGAATAAAAGTTACAGCGCAGTTTAAGATGTGAATAGTTCAATTAAAAGCAGCGGCAAAAAGAAAAGTCTTCAGCCTGGATTTAAAAGTAGTGAGAGTTGCAGCGGACCTGCAGGTTTCTGGGAGTTTGTTCCAGATGTTTGGAGCATAATAACTGAATGCTCCTAAGTTAATAGAAATAACTGTGCATTGAAATTGGCCTTTTTAATTACAGCTTCAATGATTCGTCAATATTCCATAAATCGATGAACACCTGCAATGATGTTGACAATGGTTAAGTTAATTCTTTCGAGAAGTAAATTGTTACATTTTATCTTGTTCTAGTTTTTCAAATGACATGATTTGAGATGTCAATTTCTTTTGGATAAAACACCAAGCCTCATTTGCAATGGTTGGAAAGTAATTTTAGGTCTAACAAGACTACAATTATTTACAATAAAGGCATTTTAATAGAAAAAGACAGATTTATGGAGATACGATGTAATGTCAATTTGAACAGTGTGTTGTATTTCAACAGTGGATGAAGGTGACATTTGTATGTATGATTAGTTTGGTAACACATATATAATATATTAGAATATCATCTAGAACAACCAGGATGGATGTCATCAAATGGGTGAAACTCAGTGGCGAACCGTGTCTATCACAACTGGACGTTCTGTAGAAACACACACACCCCCCGCCGCGCCCCCCCCACCGTTATAATGTCCGTCTTTTCACTGAATTGTCGTCTTGAAAAGGGTACTCACAACAATTCCGCAACAACATCCTCTTCACCTGTTGCCATTTCAACGTTAAAAACAATAAAACGGCATATGAGTTGCTTCGTCGCATTCATCTAGATCCTCTGTCTCGAGCCAGTGAACTACCGGGCCTTCTAGAGTAGCCTGGAACCGAGAGGAACTCTGAAAGAATACGCTTGGTTGATCAAACTATCAGTCCAAACGTACGCTCTCATTCAGTGCAACGGCCAGGGCATTCTATCAAGGATATAGAATACCTTGGTTGAAGGATATTCTACCCAGAGACCCAGAAAAATATCTGATTGGTTGCTTTTTTTTTCTAACACAAAACCACTGAAATGCGTTGTGCATGGACCGAGAAGGACAAACAAATCAACGTAACACTGTAATATTACAGATCAACAACACAGATACGATTATCATTTATTCATTTTATATACATTTTATATACATTTCATTTATATAATTAAATCGATTTTTTGTTTGTTTTATCTGAGTGTTTCAGGGTATTCTCTGAATACCTTGAAGGCCCTGACGGTTCGCCACTGGTGAAACTAAATCAACCCACTCTCCTTAAATTAAGTTTAAGCGGTTTGAATTTATACTCAATCACTTTTGATTGACTTATACAGAGACCTGAAACCACTGCTCCACTGACACAAATGACCAGATTTAAAGGCCACCTATTATGCAAAATCCACTTCTTCATGTCTCTTCTACATCAACATGTGTCCCCTCTTCTTCATGTCTCTTCTACATCAACATGTGTCCCCTCTTCTCCATGTCTCTTCTACATCAACATGTGTCCCCTCTTCTTCATGTCTCTTCTTCATCAACATGTGTCCCCTCTTCTTCATGTCTCTTCTACATCACCATGTGTCCCCTCTGTGTAAAGAGACTCTGAAAGTTTCAGGAACAAAGATTCTCTCTCTTTTTGTCCTGATCCATTTATATAAAAACCTGTCTGAAAATGAGCTGATCAGATTTTGGACACTTTATGATATCATAACGATGTTTTGGCTTGTGTAACCATTAGCCAATCAGCAACCAAGGTAACCCCCCCCCCCCCCCTTTATCACCTGAATCTCCTCCTAGAGCACCATTGTGTTCTTTGTAACCAAATATCTCTCAGAGGGGCTCCTTATTTTCATCTAAAGTAACAGACAGAGAATCAGCACTTTGGAAACAGGGCTGAAACAGAGGGGATTATGGGATGCTGCAATGATCTGTTTGGTGTTTGGAGCCAAACACTTCAGAGACATGTTTTGTATATATCTGAGACCTATAACATATTGATGAAAAAGGGTATAATAGGGGACCTTTAATGGGTTTCTGGTCATCTGTACAGCCACGTTTCCACATCAATGATGTACTTTGTTAAGACGCAGCAGATGTTTGTTGCGGTCAGATCTGCTCAGAGTTGACTGCCTGATGTTCAGCTGCCGTCGATGTTTCAGTCGTAGAGCTGCCTTTGAGGTTTAGTTCCTCATGACAGCATGGAGAATCAGGAATGCCCATTTGGGTTAAAGAGCGCCTCAAAGATCATTTTTCCGTTTCAGTGGAGACACAAATTACCCCTCTCTTCAGGTGCCTTTGTGTTGTTTTACCAATGGCAGCACGGCATGTTGCTGACTCACTTTCTGATATACAGTACAGAGCTGCAAAGTAAAGCAACCAATCAGGGAGTAGAGGAGGGTTTATTTCAAAATATGTGATGAGTTTTTGATACAGCAAAGTTTTCAATGTAGAAAGTGTGCTTTACATGGGAAAATAAACGAAAAACAGATATTTTATATGAGTTTTGAAAAGCAGTATATCTACCTGTTTTTGCCTAAAGAGTTTTTCTACCCCCTTAAAAAGACCACAACACAACAGAGCAGGTTCATACAATTGATCTCTTTATACGAATAATTGTATTGTAAAGTTGTTGCAATTTCATTTTCATTTTGCTGCTTATTATTTAACAGTTTTACTGTATGTGGGTCAACTTTGCAAGGTTGATAGAAATTAATGTGCATTCAAATTGGTCTTTTTAATTACAGCCTCAATGATTCGTCAATTGATCAATAAATCAATTAACTTCTGCAATGATTTAGAGATTGGTTTATTCTTTCGAGAAGTAAATTATAAAATTGTATCTTGTTCCAGTTTTTCAAAAGGCCTTAATTGCAATGGTAGTAAAGTCTTTTTAGGTCTTACAAGACAACAATTAAAGGGGACCTATAATGCAAAATGCACTTTTTGATGTCTTTTATACATAAATATGTGTCCCCGGTGTGTCAGGGAACTCACGCAGCGTCAGAAAATAAAACCCTCTCTCTTTTCCTCCGTACCCAAATCTCTAAAAACGGGGCTACAACGGAGCTGATCCAGATTTGCGTCCGATATGACGTAATATCTGAAATGTGGACCCACGGCCCTATCAGAAACGTTGCTATCAGAAACAATGCCCGACTGTTTTGGACGTAATATGGTCTGTGTTTACATTAGCATCGCTAACACTCAGAGCTAACCTGTACTGGAGAGCATGTGTGTGAAGAAGCAGGAAATAAAAAGGAACTCACCTTGTGGTATAACCGGCAAGAGAGAAAGCCTTTGAGCTCCATACTGTTTCAGAAATAATCCTTGATAATCCATGATATGGCGTTTCATCACGGCAGTATTTAGTTTAGACAGTAGCTGCCGGGTCCCGCATGAGCTCAGCCCCCTCCTTTTTTCTTTTTTATAAAACTTTATACCCCAAATCAGCACTTTTGAAACAGGAAGTGAAATAGAGGGATATGAGGCATGGCTAGAATGGGTGATCTGTTTGGTATTTTGAGCAAAACACTTCATAGACATGTTTTTTATATATTTTTATATATCTGAGACCTATGCTATTGCCTACAAATAGCATGATAGGTGACCTTTAAGATAAGATAAGATAAGATAGTACTTTATTGATCCCAATTTGGGAAATTGTTGTGTTGCAGCAGCATAAAACACATGGCATTGTACAATAAGAATTAAAAGACAAGAAAGAAATAAACAAGAAAGTAGAAAATATACATGTTGAATTTACAAATGAGCAATAACAAGATATAAAGCAAGGTATTATATATACATAGGTATGTGACAGATGGAATATTTACAATAAAGGCATTTTGATAGAAAAAGACAGTGCTATGTACAGATGTTTGAATATACAATATCATGTCAATTTGAATTTCCTGTTTGTGAAAAACTTGATGAAGGAGGCTGATATTTTAAGTCCATTGCAAAACATTTCTATGACTAGCTTGACAAATGCCTGAAAACTGTCAACAGTAATCCAAACTCAAATGCAATATTCGTACCATCCTCCTCAGGCTCACTGGTGGGCCATCCTGCAGTTTTTCAAATGACATGATTTGAGATGTTGAGATGTCCAGTTTTTGGATGAAACGCCATGCCTTATTTGCAATAGTTCCAAAGTCATTTTAGGTCTACAATTCCTTTACAATAAAGGCATTTTAATAGAAAAAGAGAGGGCCTTTTTTGCCGATTTTTGAATATACGATGCCATGCCTTTGATTTTATGTTTAATTTGATCAATCTGTGGGAATCTGTGCTGTCCTGTTTTTCATTCTTACCCTGTTGCTGTTAAACTACTGAATTCCCCCACAGGGATTAATAGAGGTCCATTTTATCTTATCTTATTTTATGTCAATTTAAACAGTGTGTTGTATTTCCTGTTGGTGAGAAAGTCAACTTCGAGATAATGAAGGAGGCTGATATTTTAAGTCCATTGCTAAACATGTCTATGACTAGCTGACAAATGCCTGAAAACAGTCAGCAGTAATCAGTGGCGGCGCCAGAGTATTTTTGTTGGGTAATCTATGGTAGGGCTAACCCATACAGTGGTGGGGCTCAAGTCAGTATTTGCAATGTAATTACATACACGCTATATCGCCCCCCTTGACAGTGAAACGCCACGCGTGAGGTTTAGATTATTCCCCTGTCTCAATCAAAATGGAACTGTATGAAATAAAACGGCACATTTGTCTTGTAGTAAAGGGGCACTGTGATCCCCATTTATCCAATGGGGATACTGAATGGCAGTTCCGATTGATCTCAATCAGTAATGCATGACGCAGACCCAACGTTTTCTGATTGGCTGTAGGTCTATTCAAATTGCATTCGGAGGCATTTTGATCTGACCGCGGCCGCGCTGATATTATAACGCCAGAGAATTTCCACACCTTTAGTGTATAAAACTCCCCCACTACTTAGACTATTCCTTGCACCCCTCTTCTAGCATAACCCCGAATGGTCTCAACCATATTGCACCAGTAACGTGCACTTGTTGTTACAGCAGGATCAGTTTGTGTGTTGTGGACACGACCCGTATATTTTCGCAAGCCGTGTTCTCAACATTTAGCATTTTGCTTATTATCTAATTTAATTTGCCATTTCTTGGCATGGCTGTAGCCTACCCCAGCCATACCCTGGCGCCGCCACTGGCAGTAATCCAAACTCAAATGCAGTATTTGTATCTTCCTCTGCAGGCTCAATGGTGGGCCATCCTGCTGGGGATCCTCTCTCTGTCCGCAGTGATGGGCTGCACCGTCTGCCTCTGCGGCCGCAAGCTGAACACCAGGGACCACCTGGAGTGACCTCTGACCTTTGACCCTCTGGGAACATGAATATGTATCTTCATGACGATGCACACATTCATCATGCTCAATCGTCTGGGGATTCTGAAGTCTCTTGGCCACATGGAAAGACTTCAACTTTGCTCCAGTGGCAGGGAGTGATCTGCGGGCGACAGAGTGAACACCTGCTGATCACCCCTCATGCTGTTTTGTTAACCGATACCTTTGTACGTCATTAGGTGTCCGCCATTCACTTTTCCATCTGTCACTTGTCTGTTCACATACCCACAAGTCACACGAAAATGTGTCTGTTACTGTGGGTCAGTCGGCCCCCTTTTTCAGCCACATGGCATCTTACAGCCACAGCAGTTTAAATCCACGTGTCCCTCAAAGACTGACGGGACTGCAGCGTCCTTGCTCTTGTATTTGTTGTGCTAATTTCCGCTTTCCATTACAGTGATACCTTTAGCCTGAATGCTTTCATTTGCATTGCATGTTTACACTAAAGGTAATAAAACAACACGTTTGCCATCCCAAAGCTGTTATTATCCTTTTATGATTTACAGTGATGATAAGGGACTTACGTATTGTACTTTAATACAATTTGAATGTACTTGCACTTAATTTGAATATTAATACTTAATATCATTTTAAGCAGCTTAAACTTCTACTAAATGTTGGTTCAAAGGAGACATGTTGTACTTTTGTTTTGCACAGAATTTTTTCACAGCTATAAATCACTTTTTTTGTCACTATGTGATGTCTAACAAATCAGAGCAGACTCGGCTCTGGTTTCAGACAGAGGGTGAAAAGAGGTGCTGCAGCACAGGCAGTACGAGAAAAATAAAGAGCTTTTTGAACATTAAAGCATGGAGACATGTCACAGTAGAGACACTACATACAAATATGAGCCTGAAAACTAGCATAATAGGACCCCTTTAACTCCTTAATTATTGTATTTACCTTGGAAAGACACTGTTGCGTGTTATGGTCTTGAACAGGACTTGGAATCAGTCTCGATCTGGATCAATAGGACCTGGTTTTGAACTTGACTTGGACTAGGGTCTTGACCACAGCTTGGAAAATTTGTTTCAGAACTTTTTTTCACATTTCCTACTCGAAAACTAACTAAATAGTTAAAACCTCTAAATACATCAGGTACATTTAACTGATGGTACTCGTGTACTTTCACTAAGTTAAGATTTCAATTGTGGAGCCTCGCAGAGGCGAAACTGTGGCGTGCTTACACTGTAGGTGCACCTCGTTTGGGGGTGCGGGTGCTAGTGGAGCCTCGCAGATGGGGGTGCTGCAGCCCCCTCAGCACCCCCTCCTTCCCGCGTCCATTCGTGATGTCTCGCTGTCTCGCAGACCCCACGCAGCAAGCAGGAAATGAACCCAGCTCACACTGTCTGCTCCTTGCAGCAGCGAGCCGCGCAACGTCCCGCCAACACGGCACCCAGACCCCACGCAGCAGTCTCATCTGTTTGTCATTACTGGTGTCATTTTCTGGTTGCTAACGCCATTGTAACACATAATCACTGATGTTCCGCTGTAACGGTGGTGGACTCATCAGAACAGAGTGGGCGAGCTGACCAATCAGAGCACAGTGGGCTCACAGGGAGGGGGGGGGGGGGCAGGAGCTCCAACAAGGCGTGTAGGACAGAGAGTGAATACACATACTATACAGAGATGCTGTATGAGAAACCAATGTGAGTTTGGAACATTGCACAATCTAAATCTATTCTAGTAGACCTCAACAATGGAATTATGATCAGTAGAAATGGCCATGACATGGGACCTTTAAATTGTTTAAAACAAATTGGAAAACACTGTTTGGTAATAAATAGGAAAATGAATAAAATAACCTTGAGATGGTGAGTGATAAAGAGTAGGAAGAGGATTACAAAAAAAAGGTTTATTATCATTTTCAGTTGATATAAATAACAGTCAGTGACCTCTTAGATTGCAGTTTTGGTTTATTAAAGAGTTTATATAGTACAGTGTATATTTACAATTATGCACAAACATTTTAGAAATGCACATTTTACATGAGATTTATCCAGTGATACAAATATACAACTATCAGTGTTTCATACTATAAACATCTATCTGTATTATGGTATTTACATAACTGTACAATAATCTTCCTCTGTTTTCAGTGCAAAAGAAAAACATTTTCATATTTGTATGGATAAAGTCACAATGATAACAGTACCGATCTCAAAGAGCCAAGCTTTAGATATCGCTCACTAACAGGTGTTACGCCCAGATCTAGGGGAACCTAGGCGCAGCATCAAATTGCCCTCTCCCAACTCTTCCCACTCCCAAGAAATGGTAAACGACACAGGAAATCAGCTTTTTGAGATTTAATAACTCAAAAAGAGGTGAGACAACCCCAACATAACAAACAACGTCTTTACAGAGTTTCCTTAAACTTGCCTAACAAAACAAATCAAATCAAATACAGACTTCTTACCTACTCTTACCAGTAAACAGGAGAAAAAGGTTCAAACAAAAAGAGGGTTTCTCACTCCTAAACAAATCAAAGCGTGTCTTAGAAGACAGGTTCATTTAGTTTAACTTTCTAAGATTTCAAAAATATACAAAAAGGACCGGTATACGGTAGAACTACTCACACAGCACAACAGGTCAGATATATTAACACGCGCAGAGTTGGGAGTGGGAGAAGTCAAGTCAGAGAGAGAGCAGAGGGACTGCATGGCTGCAGCTTCAATGCTCCCCTCTTCTTCAGGTGGACCAATCAGCATGTTGAAGGTAGCTAATCAGCTAACGGGCACTCTGCTTGCTCACTCACACACACACACACACACTCACACACACACACACACACACACACACACTCACAGACACAGGAGGAGGGAAACATATCTGCACACAAATGACATAACGACCCAGGGTTGTAACACCCCCCCCAACTAAAAATCAAACATTTCCCGCTAAAGAAATGTTTGACTCAGAGATACGGTTATATAAAGTTCTAAAGACGGACTCTGAAGGACTCTAACGGACTCATAAGGACACTTAAGGACTCTAACGGACTAACAAGGACTCTTAAGGACTCTATAGGACTCTCATGGTCATGGGGATTTGTGGGTGGTCTATGGGTAGACGTTCAAATGAAACGTTCAAATGAAAAGAGCTTTAGTGAAGATTGTAAAAACTCACATGCACAGAAGAAACTGCAGTCAAACGAAATACAACAAAATAACACTATTGATATTAAATGTGCTTTCTAACTCCCACTGAGCATCTCATACCCAAAACAACTTTAGTATAACAAAAGGTCAGGTGCTTATTTTGAGGTAACATCTTCGAAGTAACGTCTTGCAGAGGTGAAGCTGTGACAAAAGTGTTTAAAACAACTTTTGAATGTTGAGATAAATCAGTAAAAGGTCATAGAATAACAAAAATAAAGCACACTGAGGTGAAAATCAGTAACTAAGTTAAGACAACATCTTGAGACAGTTTACAGTAAGGCACACTGTTACAGTCACATCCAGCGCTGTGAGCCAGTGGTGAACGCTCTGTGAGTCACAGAATACATGAAGGTACATCAACTCGCATAAAACACCTTGAGAAATGTATCCTAAAGCTGCATTCACATGATGCACGGAGAAATGTGTTTCTATAGAGAGAGCAGCACTGAATGTGTCATACCAAAAGAACTATTTCAACTTTGACCTCGTTTAACACTGACTTCTCAATGTGCAACCAATCAGATAATATGTAGCGGCAGAGGGGGGACGCAGTGGAGTACAAATACTTCGTTACTGTACTTAAGTACATTTTTCTGGTATCAGTACTTTACTCCACTACTTATTTTTCTGATGACTTTTTACTTTGACTTCTTACATGTTGAACACAAATACCTGTACTTTCTACTTCTTACATGTTGAACACAAATACCTGTACTTTCTACTTCTTACATGTTGAACCCAAATACCTGTACTTTCTACTTCTTACATGTTGAACCCAAATACCTGTACTTTCTACTTCTTACATTTTCCAAACAGGCTGGTTCCTTTAGTTTGAATGTTTGGTGGCGTGATCATTATTATTTAGAGTCATTGCGTGCCTATTGATTTGAACACGATCCGTGTATCCATCATTTCCTGGTCTTCTCTAAAGAAGAGGGACCAATGAAAACGTTGTCATGTTGCCGTTGTTCAGCATGGAAACATTCATTAGCTAACAATGACATTATTGTTCTATTAATATAAAGGGAGGTCAGGTACTCTTTAAAACAGCTGCTAGTTATGGGTACTTTTTACTGAAGTACATTTCAAAGCCCTCTTTACTTTTACTTGAGCAAAGAAGTTTAGTCAGTACTTCTACTTTTACCAGAGTATTTTTAAACACGAGTATCTGTACTTCTACTTGAGTAAAGGATGTGTGTACTTTTGCCATCTCTGTGTAGCGGTACAAGATAGCAAGAGAGTTAACGATAGAAACTAAACTTCACTAGCTGTTTTGACTGTTAGGTAAACCTAAGAGCGAATCGTGACTCATGTGAATGCAGCTTAATGGATATTTTCCCATCTGTTGGAGAAGAGTCTGCAGAGAGGAGATTATAATCGTGATATTTAACTCATGGTATTTTACACATCAGTACCTCCAGAAATATTACAGTAAATCCTTCACATCTCTCCGTATACGAGAATCTCTTTGAACCAAAGACAAAGGCGTTTACTTTTTATAAAGTAAGTTACAGTTATGTGTCATAAAAATAGCTCTATACAAAATATTTTTACAGTATTCACACACATAGGGTTTTTAAATAACAAACGAGCTTTGAACCATTTGAGAATAAAAATAAGTTATATGTGTATAAATTATTATAAGTGCTTGTTCTGTGGATTCTGCGGTGACGTCAGTGTTTCTCCAGAGTTATTCTACGGACAAAGACAAGAGTATTGTTATTTAAAAGCATGAATGAAAATGTTATATTAATTGAGGAAACTGCAGTGTTATTTACCTTTTTGGAGCTCTCTTCGGGTTCGTTCTCCATGCATCCTTACATTTAACAAACGTGACCTCTTGTGTTAATTTCGGAGCTCCAGGGTCTTTTACACAGAACACCAACCTGAAAAATACAGTGTGTATGAGCGCTTCATCCACGGAAATAATCCACTTTATTAATGGTAAGATAGGTGTTGAAATTTGGAATTTTGTACAACTTACAATATGAAATAATATACAAAAATAGTATTTTACCCGATACAGTTTAAAGAAAATATATAATTCATAAAATGTTTTTAAATCTAACAGGTTTTGAGTCAAAGCGCTTCACAGTACATAAATATATACGCATAAGGAAATACAAATACCAAGTTTGAATGATAAAGTGGGAACCTTTTTAGGATTTGTTTGGCTTTTTCCATTGTCATAACGATAAAAAAGAGGTCAATGAAACTGCTTCACAGAGATATACAGATATGTGCATGTAGAAATAATAATAATACGTTTATTTCGTATAGCACCTTTCACAGAATTCCCAAAGTGCTTCACAAGAAAGAACAAACGTTAAAATTAAGACCACAGAAACATGAATACTAGAGATGTCCCGATCCGATCACGTGATCGGGGATCGGAGCCGATCACGTGATTTTCAAAAGATCGGAATCGGGAGAAAAAAATCGGGGATCGGGATTTTTTTTTTGATTTTTTTTTAATGTTTTTTTTAATTTAATGTTACAAAACAAAAATGACCATGTTCACGTCTTAAAGTCATCCTGAGGCCTTAGTTTTGGTTTAAAATTACACAACATCATGTATGTGTTGCTTCTTTTGGGCTTGTTTTCATAGACCTGGTTGCTTATTTCTCTCAAATCTGGCAACAGAGTGGGCGCAGTGTCTAATAGTAGCAGTAAGCTAACAAGAGGCTACGTTCAGCTGGTGCCTCGGGAGTCGGGACAGAGAAAATGTCAGGAGTTTGGAAGTATTATAAAATTGAAAGCGAAGGCAGTGTAACAGCCAGATGCAATGTTTGCAAGGCGGAGGTTCCGCGTGGTGGAAAGAACAGAGCTACGTTCAACATGACCAATCTAATACAAACACCAACAACAACACGACGAGTACACAGCGGCCACTCAGGTAACGGCACTGAAACAACCGACACTTTCAGAGACTTTTAAAAGGAAAGAGAAAGCTGCCCCAGAACAGTGAAAAGGCCAAAAAAATAACAGCCAAGATAGCTGAATTCATCGCGTTGGATGACCAGCCGTTATCTGTTACCTTTTTTTTCTCTTAATACATTGCATAAAGATCGGATCGGGAAAAATCGGTATCGCGGGTTGTCAAAATCAAATGATCGGAATCGGATCGGGAGCAAAAAAAGGTGATCGGGACATCCCTAATGAATACAATAACAACTAAGGCAGAAATGTGAGGTCAACATAAAAATAAAACACAGACCACGTGGGGTCCCGAAAGGAACAAACATAAAAAAAGAACACATCACAGTAGAAATAACTTGAAACTCCATTTTAACATGGAATCAGATAAAAGCGAAAACAGGTTATTAAAATAAAAAAGTAAACGGTAACACATCTTACTTTTGCTGTGTCTCTCCGGCCCGGATGCGGATCTTGTGGACATCCATGTTGTCGCTGCCGGAGTCTCCGGACCACCAGGAGGAAACCATGTTCAGCATGTTGGAGGCCGACCAGCCGTTCGTCTCCTCCCATTTAAACTTCAACATCAGCAGATCCCCGATATCTTTCTCCGTCACCAGCAGGAACGAATGTGTCGTATTTGTCTCTAATTTCTCCTTCCTGCCAGATAAAAAAATGAAAGGAAAGTTATTGTTCTACTCCCAAAAACATTTTATTTAGCTTAGCCTCGTAAACGCTGCAGTATAAACTATTATGTAACCACAAGTAACACGAGCAAATGTTGCCAAGTCGGCGGTTATATGACTTGTTATAGTTTCTACTGCATGCTGTTTCCTTTGACTACTGTTCCAAAACAACTTGGAAGATGCAAGTCACTGTTCTGTAATTCTCTTTTATGAAGGTTTTTTTAATTGTGACGTGTAAAAATGAACAAAAAACCATGTCTTTTTAGTGTCCAGTATGTGCCAGGTAAGCTTGTTTAACGTCTGAGTGGTTATGAATTCAATGGCAAATAACAAAACTTTACGAATATCCAGATAGGGCATAAACAAATATGAACAATTTAAAATGTCTCATGAGCCGACTTCCTGTTGCACTTTTGATTCTCTAACTCCACTTATCCTCTCTATATACATATTAAATGTACTTACATTTTAACATCTGTTTAATGTCAGTGATAGCATCTCTTATGCTGTAGTACTAACTGCACTTTCTGTCATTTAGATGGTTTATTAGCATATGCACTTCTGGTTGGATGATAACTGCATTTCATTGGCTAGTACCTGTTCTCTGCACAATGACTACATCTAATCTTCAGAGGCTACACGTTACTTTTCAAGAGCAAACACAAGGCTGCTAGAGTTGGTCAAACATGCATGTGCTATATCTGAGTGCCTTAGAGAAAACTCATGTCATTGAATGCAAAAAGTCATTCAGGTTCGACACGTTCTTCCTATATCAATTTAGAGTTCATGTGAGAGTGTCATTGTGCACATCACAGGTTTTCACTCACAGTTTCAGCTCCAGGTTTTCCGCCTCTCCTCTCGTCCCGAACAGCGAGACGGTGAGCGACGGCTCCATCTCAGAACGATTCACCTTACTGGAGAAGTGGATCTTCACCTGATAGTGGTAAACTGCGGAGAACGAGAGCAGTTTGCAAATCATAATCATGCATGCTGCTCACATTTAGATCCAGATTTAACAATAATGAGCTTCATGTCAGCCGACTTTTGGCTTTAAAGCTGACTTTGAACAACTTCTTGATCATCGTAACAACATTCTTTTTAGGAATTAGGGTGTTGGGATCAAACCACTCTGCCTTTTCAGGAAGAAATATGTGTCAGGAAGTGTTTCAAGTGCCTCTTAAACATCAAAGTGTCCATTATTCTCAGTATTTACAGTCATGTTGACGATGCTAATGTATAAAAAAAGGCTGACTTGAGTTGTAAATGTGCTTTCAAAGACTATAAAAGCTCTTTATAAATGCAGTCCATTTACCATTTAGAACCAGCCATTAGACCTTGTGACCTTGTAGGAAATAATTGTGTAACTTCCCACCAACTAAACTACCCTCAGAGCCAACAGACCCCACTATTGATAGAGTGCACTGACCTCTGAAAGGCATGGAGGCGCGTGTCTTGGTGTACATCTGAACGCTGCGTGCTCTGCGGACCAGGCTGATGTCGTAGCCCACGGCGGTGCAGCGGCTCTTTCTGCAGCTGAGACACATGCCGCGGTCGAACATGTCCGTGCTTCCACATCTGTAGGCCTTCGCTGCGTCCTGCTCGTTCAGAAGAGAGTCGATGAAGAGGTGCACCGAGCGCTCGTGTTCACACTTCACTGCATCTGTGATCGCTGGGGAGGGAAGAGGGAAACAAACATAATTAGATAGATAGATAGATAGATAGATAGATAGATAGATAGATAGATAGATAGATAGATAGATAGATAGATAGATAGATAGATAGATAGATAGATAGCTAGATAGATAGATAGATAGATAGATAGATAGATAGATAGATAGATAGATAGATAGATAGATAGATAGATAGATAGATAGATAGATAGATAGATAGATAGATAGATAGACAGACAGACAGACAGACAGACAGACAGACAGACAGACAGACAGACAGACAGACAGATAGATAGATAGATAGATAGATAGATACATAGATAGATAGACAGACAGACAGACAGACAGACAGACAGACAGACAGACAGATAGATAGATAGATAGATAGATAGATAGATAGATAGATAGATAGATAGATAGATAGATAGACAGACAGACAGACAGACAGACAGACAGATAGATAGATAGTAGAGAGAGAGAGAGAGAGAGAGAGAGAGAGAGAGAGAGATAGATAGATAGATAGATAGATAGATAGATAGATAGATACATGTGGAAATACAAATTTACAGTAACAAAATATAATGCCGGATATTATATATACATTAATTGTGCAAGAAATTGATTATTCATTATGAAATGGAATATAAATGTAAAATGTACAGAGGGAGTTTAAGTCCAGTTATCAAGAGAAGCTCTGGAGCAGACAGTTCTCTTCCGGCAATTAAGTCAATTTCTTACTTTCCCATTCCTTTACCGGACACGGTTTATGTAACCCTTTCAATTTCCTCAAGACTTTATGGTGTACTTGACCTTTTCGTCCGCTGTGTTTGAAGCCCTCTGTTTATTTAAAGGTTGTAAATGTGCACAAGGAATTTCCATAAGACTAACGACTAGCAGCAAGAAGTGTTATAAAAGCTGCTGGACTATGTGTGTACGTACTAATAATCACAAAAATGTGCATTGTTACTTGTTACGTGGCTGTATTGAATGTGTTCAATCCTGTTAAATAAGATATTATCATTTAATATCCTAATATTGGGAATGCTTTCTGCTGATATCACAATTACTATGTAGTTTAGTGTAGTATGTAGTCCTTTAAAAGTGCTTATTTAAACATCAGAGAGTTCATAATTCTCAACATTTGCAGTAAAGTTGATGGTTTTATTTGAACCACTGCTAAGACTAATGACTAGCAGGGTTATAAAAGCTTCTGGACTATGTGTGTACGTACTAATAATCACAAAAATGTGCATTGTAACTTGTCACGTGACTGTATTGAATGTGTTAAATACTGTATTGTCATTTAATAATTTAATTTGTTAATATTAAGAATGGTTTCTGCTGATATCACAATTACTATGTAGTTCACTGTAGTATGTAGTTCTATTTAAATGCTTATTTAGATATCAGGGAGTTTATAATTCTCAACATTTACAGTAAAGTTATTGCTTTTATTTAAAGGATGAATTGCCAGTCGTTCTCACCAAATAACCCCAGGTTGGCGATCTTCTCCAGGGCCCCTCTGAGGTTGCATCCCGGCTGGAAGCTGCCTCTGTTGGGGTAAATGTCGACGTGTCCGACGGGCTGCTGGATCCCGATGCTGAGACCCAGAGAGCCGCGTGTGAAGGTGTGCAGGACGTCCACGAAGTGAGCGTCGTCCGGGGACAGACGTCTGTGAGCGTGCTCCCCCTCGAAGTCAGGACCAGCTGGATCCAGACCTGCAGACACAGACAGTCACACTTAAAGGTCACCTATTATGCAAAATCCACTTTGTCATGTCTCTTCTACATCAACATGTGTCCCCTCTTCTTCATGTCTTTTCTACATCAACATGTGTCCCCTCTTCTTCATGTCTTTTCTACATCAACATGTGTCCCCTCTGTGTAAAGAGACTCTGAACGTTTCAGGAACAAAGTTTCTCTCTCTTTTTGTCCTGATCCATTTCTATAAAAACCTGTCTGAAAATGAGCTGATCAGATTTTGGCCACTTTATGATGTCATAACGATGTTTTGGCTTGTGTAACCATTAGCCAATCAGCAACCAAGGTAACCCCCCGCCCCCACCTTATCACCTGAATCTCCTCCTAGAGCACCATTGTGTTCTTTTTAACCAAATATCTCTCAGAGGGGCGTGGGGAGGGGCTCCTTATTTTCATCTAAAGTAACAGACAGAGAATCAGCACTTTTGAAACAGGGCTGAAACAGAGGGGATTATGGGTAATGCTGCAATGATCTGTTTGGTGTTTGGAGCCAAACACTTCAGAGACACGTTTGTATATATCTGACACCTATAATATATTGATGTAAAAACAGTATAATAGGGGACCTTTAACTGAGCTGCAACTATATTAAACTGTGAGATGCTTTATCAATTAATCTGTTGTTTTACCGGTTATTCTTCCGACTTTATTGGTTGCGTGGCTTCCTGCAAATCCTGCAACATGAGCTCCGAGGCTGTAGCCAATCAGGTGGATGTTCTCCAGAGGCATGTTGGTGGTTTCCTATAAAAAAGTTAACGAAGACATTATTTAAGAAATCAGCGGGACAAATACTCTCTTTGACTTATCAAGCTAAAAACAACATGATAACAAAATCAAAACTGGTATTACTGCACAAGTTTTTATACGTCCAGCATTTAGGTTACATTTGCAGTTTGATTGGTCTGTTCTTCAAAATAACCAAAAAACGACTGGCCCAATTGTCATGAAACGATGTGGTACGGTGTAGCATGGGCCATAGAACAACCCATTTAGTTGTAGTCATAGCGTACAGATACGGAAACACACAAAATGTTTTACTTATAGAAACAGCCTTGGCATCAGATTACCATACTAGTTTCTTTAAAGCGTCACATCCTCTAAGAAAGTGTCAAATGTGGGACGCTACTGTGTTTTCTAGCTAGATTAGAAGGCCTGCTATTTTATCATAATAGTATACTGTATTTTACGATTACGGAATATTAAGACAGGGTCTATGAGTTGTCACTAAAGCAGTTACTAAGTGTTTTGGTTTGTTGGAAAGAATAACAGCTATAATGATTGAAATGCTACGAAAATGTCTGTCTCGTTTGCATTTTGATAAAGAGGAAGTGGAAAACTGTCTCCTTCTCTAAATGAAAAGTGATGGGTGTGATATATTTTGGTTAAACTTGCACATTTCTTTAATCCCACTGACCTCGATCCAGTCGATGAAGCGAGCGATCTCGTGTCCGACCGCCTTGGTGTTCTGCGCTGCGACCACATAGTGATTCTGAGCCGAGCCGAGCCAGTCCACCACGATGACGTTAGCCGTCCTCTCCCTGTCGTACAGCGCCGTCACCAGCTTCTCCACCCAGCTCTCAAACATCCCACTCAACTGGAGACAAAGACGGTCAAAACATTAGACTTACACAACTCCAAAATGTCATCACTACTAATAAGTCTGGTATGTATTAAAAGGAAGTTCAGGGAGAATCTGTGTATATATTGATTGTTGTGCTTTTATTTAGGTCTTAATGTGTGCATATGTATAAATGTGTCTTTTGATTGTGTATATATATAGGTATATACATATTTGCATACACATGTTTATATATATTTGTTTTTGTATTCGGGATTGTGGGAAACAGTATTTCAATCTCAAGTTAATGCATTGATTTTCATGGTCTCTTATATTTCATAACGGTATCGGTACGTTACAAAAAGCCTTCCTCATGTCTCAGGTCTAGTACCAAATCTTAAACTTCAACGTTTTTCCATTCATTTTCTGAGAAGTCAAGTTGAAAGTCATCAGAACAGACTCAAGTTGACTCAAGTCCAGACAACATTGACCTGAGTCCAAACCTCGTTCTTTGGTATAAACTTCAACTCGTTGCAGCGTGTCAATAAGTTCAGTTGTGTTAATTTGGCAGGACTGGAGTCCACTGAAACTTGTTGCAGTAATGAAACACTTCAAATAAGAGGTGTGTTCTTTCTAAACCAAAGGAGAGTTGTGTGAACAAAGTCTTTGGTTGTTTTAAAGACGTGGACATGTCTCAGCAGGCCGAAGCATATGGCCTCACCGTCCATCCGTGGATCACCAGGAAGGTTTTGGAGGTGCTGTTGAAGCTGCACGCTGCCAGGGACTCAGGGTTTCCAGGAACGATGTAGCACAGGTCATCATCGGGGACGCTTGGTTTTCGGAGGGAGAATTTAGTCACGGTTTGATTGCTGTCGTCATTTTGGGAAAACAGGTCCTTCAGAGGGTCGAGGAAGTTACCTGGAAGAGAGGATAAATTAACTTAAAGAACAAAGAAAAGCAGAGATTCCTGTGTCACGCCGGTGTTTTTTCAGATGTGTAAATCTAATCGCTGGCTTGGAGGTCTGACACGCCTGACTAGCTAACTGAGTGACTGGCTCCAATAAGCCCCTCGGGCCCCTCGGTAAATGAGCCTCCACCTTAGGCCAGATCAGTCCCTGGGGGTCACAGGGGTTCACTTGGCCAGACTGAGCTCCATAGAAACCTGGCAGAGTTTCTCCAGCTTTGTTCCTGTCTCCTCACCGACTATAATCTGCACAGGACGGTCAGCTGACTCGACTCAACTGGGGGCTGCCGTCCAGAGTGGGGGGTTGCAGGGACACAGACATGTATAAGGCTTACATTTGGGAAAGCATTGAAGCCATATTGCAAATGGAAATGCTTTTCATAACTGCATTTAGAAAACTTAATTCATGTTTAGTTTGTTGAGAGTTTCCACCACTTTTATTCCTCTTGTGCTCTCTAAAAGTGAAAAGCATTACCATGTCTCTAATTAAAGACAGCTAAGCGCTTTGAGTAGATGTTGGATATTCGCCAAAAAGCACTAACAAGAGTTTAGTCATAGACACGTGATGCATACTATCTAATGAAGACCGTTAATGTCATTCTCAGAGACCAAACGACACTGCTACTGCGCGTAAATTGCCGATAAATATCATACATTGTCTACGATTTGCTTTCCATCGCGACTATCTGCACCAAACTCGATTTAACCTGCAGTTTGTACCCCCGCTTGTGTCGATGTGAGTGAGAGTGGATGTGCATGAAGTTTAAACTCACCAAAAATAGAATCGGAGCGCTCTTCTTCCAGAGACGTCACATACTGCACAGCTGCATTCAACACCAGAAAGTACAGAAATCGAACTCTCCACGCTTTCATTTCCTTTCCCAGCTGTTTCCTCTCAGAGTAAAAGTCTCGAACAATGAAATCAATCAGTCGGATGTCGCTGCGGAAGAGTGTGTGTGTGTGTGTGTGTGTGTGTGTGTGTGTGTGTGTGTGTGTGTGTGTGTGTGTGTGTGTGTGTGTGTGTGTGTGTGTGTGTGTGTGTGTGTATTCCTGCTCAGAATAATGAAGTACGTCCTGTTGCGCTCGGAGCGCTGAAATCTGAACCACCTTGGACTGTCCGCGTCTTAAATAGATCCTGAAAGGCCATTGGCTGCTCAGGTCCGCGGGCGGGGAATGGAAAATGATGTGTAAAGTAAATCATTAGAATGCTTTATTAGAGTGACGTCACTGGTTGGCAGGTTAACTTCTCATTAAAACCACTAAACTGTGTTAATAATAATAACTTGAAATGTGTATAGCACATTTAATACAAAGATAGATATGCTTTAACAAAAAAATAAGATGGTGCCAGTAAAGTTACCCCAAATCAAAAAACTGATTAAAAAGGAAACTGTTTAATTTTCATTTTAACAACTACAGGGAGTTTTCTGTTTTAGCGGTGGTGGATGTTAAACAGTTAGAGCAATTCAAACAGAAAGGAATCTCAGAAGATTTCCCTTTATGAAGAAACATCAAAGAAAGTTAATGGATGATCTAAGAGTTGCTTTAGCGATATCAAATAAATGGCAGTCATTTAACCTGGAATCAATAAATCACTGTATTCACAACTTTGAGACCTCCTGGTTAATATTTAGTCAGTATATAGAGTCTGTTTTGAGAGGCGGGCTGGAGAAGCAGGTTGTTTCAGGAGAGGAGCCAATGTTGTGCCCTGCAGCAGAAACACGTGCAATATAACATCTGTGTTTACCATCATAGCTGACATTTGGGGGCTCCTGATTTAAGCTGTCATGGCATCAGAGGGCGGAGGTACGGTAGGGGAAAGAACACAGACAACACACAAACATGCATCTAGGAGGATTATCTGTGTCCTTAAAGCTAGCAAGTGTCAGGTTTGATCTACTTGTATTGTTTTATTTAGACAACAACACTGTAATTAATCATTAATTATCAATACAGGCTAATAAAACACTTATGTACTGTAACTGATTCACCACTACGCTCTTGCACTGCACTTTGACAATAGATAGTACGAAGAAAAAACGGATTGAAATCAATGCAGCAGAAAACTAGACATTTCCCTTTTTTTATTTTCAGCATGTTACATGTTCATGTCATGTATGTTGTCAAAACATGGTGTCTTCACTATCCACAATGTAACTGGACCACCAACAGGTTTGTGTTATGCTAGTAGCAGCTAATGTAGCCTCTAGCAGAGATGGGGAGTGGGCTGCAGACCTCAGGTGTGTTTAGTTTCCTGTTTTATTTTGACATTTATTGTCAAATAAAGTGTGTTTTTCCTCCTGTCGAATTTGTTCACCTGTGTTTCACCCCCCCCCCCCCCCCCCCCCCCCCTTCTTTTATGTGTACAAGTTGTCAAATGTTCCCTTTTTAAAAACTCACTTAATTTAATAATCTTACACTTGTGAGATTTTTAAATTATGTTTTTATCAATTCGATTTTTAACATTGAGTACATCATTTGAAATACAGCTTATCAGGGGTTTTCTAAGGTCTCCTACTGTATCCAGGCTCCAGTGCTCTGGCATCTTAGCCTCTTGGCAGACTCCCTGGTATTACAGCAACATTTGGATGGTGTGTGTTTAATTTTGCAATGAAACTGGCACTCACTCACTGCTAATACATCAAGTTGTTAGTTTCTACTACTTCAAAACTCTGACCTTTAACCTATTGAGTGTGCATTTCACTTACTAACTGGATAGAAATGTTGTTACATGCCAGCTGGGGATTATGTGCTCACGCTGGGGCAAGGGTATCTGGCTTCACAGACGCTGCTTTGTTGCCCAAAACACGAGCTCCAGATGCCAGGATAAACTGGGCAGGAGGCCGATGAGGCGATGGTTGAAAAGTTACACGCTTGTATCTGTGAGGGACAATGGAACAATAAAGTTCACAGGAATGGTAACACGTGTTTTAACGAAACACTGACATTGTGACTGATTATCGGGCAAGAGTGTGATACCAGAACCATGATTAAAGGGACTCTTAACACATTATTGCAATGTACTATTACTCCCAAAATAGTTTTCTTTATTTTGGATAGAAGCCCTGTGGATATACATGCAGTTCATTTATGGATTACTAGATGAAAGTCTTTAGCTCCTGCTCATACAATTAAAGGGGCCCTATTATGCCATTGGGGTTTTTCCCTTTCCTGTATAGGTTTTTGTGCATGTGAAAGACCCCCAAAACGCCTCTATTGGACTCCTTTGTTTACTACCCTAACATAGTGACATCCCTATGTAACGCTCGCTATTGGCTAGCGCTCCAACACATTGTACGTGATAGGTGAGGAAAAAGACATGTGGAGCAGATCCTGAGGAGGGTCAGCTGCAGGCGGTGTGGGTAGACGTCTGTTTACAAGGGGCGAAAGTTGCGAAACACCCATAAACTGTGGTCTTCTGTTGGTGACCTCGCCACAGCCTAGACAGACCATAACAATTAACACCTACAGTTCAAATTAAAAGGCTGTTTGTTATCTATTAAATCTACTTTTAGCCATGCGCTTACAGACCATTCAAGGGTGAAATATCTTAATGTCTGCCTAAGTGAATCCCATAATATGTTGTACATTTGTTCATGATCCCCAGAGCATGTCTGACTTTCCACACAGAGTGAAATTCAGAGTCTGCATTCGAACCGTCGAACCTCTCCTCCTCTGCCACATAATATTTGACTCTGTCCAATACTTTGATTTATGAATGTGCAAAACGAATGACTTTCCATTAACATCTTTTGGTTTAGTGCTAATTAGCAAATGTCAGAATGCTCAACATGCAAACTAAGATTGTAATCATGCTAAACATAACACCTGCTTAGCATGTTAGCATAGTGACATTTCACTAAGCATCACTGTGCAGCCTCACAAAGCTGCTAGCTGGACTTAAGACTCTTAGTCCTATTACTTAAGGAATACATATGTTCCCTGTGTAGCACTAACATTAACAGCTTAGTCGTAAAAAATAATAATGATTATTTCATATTGGGTATATTTTCAAAAACTCAACCTGGTTCACAAGCAATTGAACAAATGTCAGCTGGTTTTGTTTATGATGGACTTTACTAACTTACCATCCCTCTGCTTTTATCTTGTCCACCAGGTTTGCAGCATCTGTAGCCTCCTCTGATTGGACCACAATGAACCGCTGTTTCGGCCATTTAGCCTCCCACAGTCTGCATGTGAGGACAAGTCTTCACACAATACACATTCTTCACTAACCTGCAGATAGTTACACAAAGTCACATGCCTTTGTCCCCCTCAAAATGAAGTCATTAGAACAGAAAAGTATTAGATGTGAAGTGTGTTTTTCTGCTCAATGAAGTACAGGCCATACATGGTAAGACACACACACACACACACACACACACACACACACACACACACACACACACACACACACACACACACACACACACACACACACACACACACACACACACACACACACACACACACACACACACACACACACACACACACACACACACACACACAAGACTTTGCTCCCACATGGCGTCATTTTCCTCGAAAAAGCAGTCACTGTATTTGGATTTCCAGTGATCATGATTTGGAGGAGGTGATGAGAGTGAATCGGACACCAGACCTCCACAGAGATCTCCCTGCCAGCAGAAAGTAAAAAAGAGACAGGCACTAACTGGAGACAACAAAATGTATTTAATTTATTCTTCCAAGACTTATTACCTAAGCTGATTTCTAGGAAAGGCTCAGGATGTACAAACACATGTGAGAATTCCCTATGGAGTATCTTGTTCATCAAAAACAAACACAAAGAAAACTCAAAACTCTAGTCAATGTCAAAACAAAATCATGATGCAATGTTTTCACAATATATCTGCTTTGTAAATGTTTAATGTTCAAAAAGCTCTTTATTTGTCTCATACTGCCTGTGCCTGTACCTCTTTTCACCCTCTGTCTGAAACCAGAGCCCAGTCTGCTCTGATTGGTTAGCTGGTTGGCTCTGTTGTGATTGGTCAACCGCTTAGAGATGTCCCGCCCCTTAAACTATCACGTACAATGTGTTGGAGGGAATAGAAGCGCGAGTGTTACATAGTGATGTCACAGTTATGTCATGCAGGAGGGGGAGTGTGTGGGAGAGAAACTCCTGGAGGGAACACAGGGATCTGAGCCTTTGCAGACCATTTACATGCACACAAACCTACAGTATAACATTCTAAAGGAAAGGGAAAACCCAAAAAATCCTCTAAAAATGTTTAGGCTTTTTCGATTTAGACTTTTCTAAGCAACAACTAATTATCAGCTCATACTTTCAAAAGTAGCTGTGAATGTACATTAAATGCTAAAAAATATATTTGTAATCAATAAGAAACTCATCATGCTGTTTAACAAAAGGAAACATACAGAATTTACAAAATACAGGTGTCGGAAATGTCATTTCAGGTAAATGTGGATGAATAGATGATCCGAAGAAAACTTAGTATCCTAATTTTGATCACTTTTGAGAGAAATGTAAACATTGTTTTTGTTGAAAGATGTCACAACTCGAAGATCTGATCAATTCTGAACTTTAAAACCGCCAGCAACTACAGCATATCACCCTCTCAACAATAATCCTCTCAGATCAACAACATGGCAAGATATGTTATTCATAGTTTTACACTTCTTTGATTTTCTCCAGATCCCAACAGTTGCTCAATTGCAGAACAAGAAGCCAAGGGGGAATCTCTTTCGGAGAACTAATCCACGAGCTCAAGGAATCAGAGATGTTTTTCCCTCCTTCTCATTCAGTGTTACGTCATATGTTTTTGATTTCTAGCAAAGCTGGTTTAGTGATAACAACCAGCTATAATCCCGCTCTATTGGACGAAGCGTTAAGGGGCTTCAGATGTTGGCGGAGTGACAATGACCTTAGTGTGAGACCAGCATCACAGATGTTAGCCATGTGGGAGGGGTAGTTCATCTTTAAAATATCATCAGAAGCTTTTTGTGAGCCTTTTTCACCACTTTTGGCACTACAACGAGATGTTTTGATGAGCGTCTTCCCCTTTATGTTTGGTATAACAACAAACATTTGGACAACACAGAGTCTCTACAGGCTGCATGGTGTAATATAACTTCTGTTGTAGCGTTTCGGCACTGTACCAAATGTAGGTCTCTCACCATGAGGCTTGAGAGCAACACACAGCTGCTGCACATATACGCTTTGGGTCACAGCTGTGTGTCAAGTGCTTGTGAAGTATGAGCTGTTACGCAGCTTGTGTGAACAGCTGTTTTGATTGAAATATAAACAGATCTGTTCCATCAGACGTGTGTGACACAGACGACTGAAACACAAGGCTCACTGTGTAGGCAAACAGTCATCAAAGTAATGCTTACATCACAGAAAGCTTAGACCAATGTGCATGAATGTTTTCATATAGGACGTCACGATATCAACTAGCAAATAATGAACATGTGCATTGTAAGTAATGGCAAGTTGAAGTTAAATTAGATAATCTCATTCATTGTGTACAATCAAAGCAGCAGAGAAATCAGCCACTGTTTATTCCATTGGTCTAAAAATAGACAATTTGGCAAGATGGTGACAGTGAACAGTAAGGGCCTCATTTGGATAAAACCATAGGTGAAAGGGCCAAGGAAGAACCCAATCACTAAATTATGGCGAAGATATTCCATTTCTATGGTAGCATAATCTCAAAGTATAGATGAGGTCCACAGGACTGGTTGTTAGGGTCAAAATTGAGGTGTACATATTGCTTAAAAGCGGCCAACAACACCAAATCATATAAGTGATTACATTTCAAGCTTTAAGTTCTTGGAGGGTGCGCATCAATCTTTATAGCAGATAGCGTTGGTGTAATTTAACAATAGTGGCCATAGACAACTGTTCTACTTTTGGAGCTAGTGCCAGCTTCTTAGAATGGGAAAAAATGACAAATTAGCAAAGGATGCAATGCATTTTATTTTTACATGGAGCCTTAATTTTCCCTGGAGATCGAACATAGGGTCCTACAGAATCGCAAAATGAAAACAAGGCTTATAGTGAACGAATCTAAATGCCCATTATCCTACAGCCATGACATTGTGCGGTTCATATTGACCTCATAATGAAAAGGTGAGGCAGGAGGCAGAAAGGCTGTCCATTGGCTCAAAGAAATGCTTTGAACTTGTTTCTCAGACGTCAAAGATCCTCTCTGTACATTGTGTTCTGCTGGGAAACACATGTGTCTGTTAACGATATAACCTCCGCAGGGCACTTTGAGTCAAGCTGCTCCGTGGAGTTTCTCCTCACTTAAAACTCTCCTCACTAACTCAATACACAAGACTATAAATCAGTAGCACAATACAAAGATGTGCATTTATGGGAATTGATTGAAGGTCTATTTGCCTACTATACAATTTGTAATAACCAAAACTGGTATCAAATGGACTAAAGCTTCATATTAAACACATTTTAAATGATTTTGAGTGTTAAATTGTTCATAGTTCTTGGTATTTCCCACCATGTCAGCCGCAATCGAGGAGCTGACAGCCTCCAAGTGTTTGGGCATAACATTGGGAATATATATTATTAAAATCAATTAGCTGCTAACGGACAGTATGAACCTCACAATGTCATGGCAGTAGGATAATGGCACCATGGGCATTTAGATTCGTTCACTGTAAGCCTTGTTTTCATTTTGCGATTCTGTAGGACCCTATGTTCGATCTCCAGGGAAAATTAAGGCTCCATGTAAAAATAAAATGCATTGCATGCATCCTTTGCTAAATTGCCATTTTTTCCCATTCTAAGAAGCTGGCACTAGCTCCAAAAGTAGAACAGTTGTCTATGGCCACTATTGTTAAATTACACCAACGCTATCTGCTATTTAGATTGATGCGCACCCTCCAAGTTCTTAAGGCTTGAAATGTAATCACTTATATGATTTGGTGTTGTTGGCCGCTTTTGAGCAATATGTACACCTCCATTTTGACCCTAACAACCAGTCCTGTGGACCTCATCTATACTTTGAGATTATGCTACCATAGAAATGTAATATCTTCCCCGTAATTTAGAGTGATTGGGTTCTTCCTTGGCCCTTTCACCTATGGTTTTATCCAAATGAGGCCCTTACTGTTCACTGTCACCATCTTGCCAAATTGTCTCTTTTTAGACTTTGGCGGCACCAATGGAACAAACAGTGGCTGATTTCTCTGCTGCTTTGATTGTGCACTTTTCTAATCTAACTTTAACTTGCCATTACTTACAATGCACATGCTCATTATTTGCTAGTTGATATCTTGACGTCCTCAATCATATGAAAACATTCATGCACATTGGTCTTAGCTTTCTGTGTTAAGCATTACTTTGATGACGGACAGATGTTTTATATCTGCTCAACGTCAGACAGAGTTACATGCAGTGATGTTTGGCCATGCTTATAGAGGTTCCTATAGTGTTTATCATTCAGGAAATAGTAAGAACTCCCAAGCAGTTCCCCAATCTTTTAATCAATGTTTTTAAATCTAAAATCAACAGAAATATTGGAATATGTGGTTTATCTCTTTTATTGAATCATCCTGGTCACTTTATGTATACAGTGCACTGCATTTCAGGTTATCAAAGTAAGTTCACTGAAAAGCTGGCATGGAAACCAATTTGATCGATCTTCCAAAAGCCTTTTGCATAAAATCACAAAACGCTTAATTTATAAAAATACACACGACAATAGAAGCCTGCCAAAAAATATATTACAGCTTAATATACAAATATATAAATGTACATTTCCATAAATACAATAATCTTGAGATGTATTATGGCTAACAAGTAGGCCAGTAGGCTTGCATCTTTATTTTTCAGTAATTGTGTAATGTTTGACCTTTTTCAAATAAGGGCATGTTGTAGGCGGAGCTCAGTCAATGAGGTAAACTGTTGCAGTCGAGACTCTGTTGACCCATTCAGGAAGTAATTAGGAAGCACATAGCAAACACTGGATTTAAAATTGACCACTTTCATAACAAATATACCTAATCTACAAAATGCATATCCTCATTCAACCGCAATGACTTTCCATCTACATGGCTGCAGGGGAGCCTTTTAAAGTGACCAGTGACACAATAACCAAAACAAATGAACAAGCAAGGCTTCACGAGATCTGATATCAACACATGACTCATATTAAAATATATATATTATACTGATTAAAACAATATTTACAAAGACCACTGTGATTCTCCGCTCAGTAGATAGTAAATACTTCTTTGGTCCCTGTTGATTGTTGGCGATTAGTGGTTTGGTAAAGACAAGCATTTGGGACAATTAAAAAAAAAATGTGCCTAGATTAAGCCTATCACTCTGAATCATTTATACACCAACCATAATCCAAGTTCACATAGGCAAAGCAAACACACCACTTCAAGGGTCCAATATGCATCAAATTCAATATAAACAGTACATGTGGGCTACAAAAGCATAAACAGATGATTACAAAGATATGAGAGCTGCTGAAAGTGTTAATTTGTCATATGTGAGCACATCATCATGAACTGTAACATTTCTGAGCAGCGGATTATGCAGAGAGAGAGAGTAAAAAGAGCAGATTGATGTCCAGCACGGAGGACAAGGTTCTGCTGGTTGCACTGGGAAAAAGGGGGAAAGTCCGAAAAAAAACGCAGCATCCAGTAAAAGTCCAGTTATTGCAAAGGCGTTCCCAGTGTTGCTCTGTGCTGTCCATATCTATATGTAGAGAATGATGTGCGTGATGTGTTCAAGTGCAATTTCAGGCGTCAACCTGCCCGAAAAGAGTGCCCTCTGTCTTCAGCTTGTGCATCCTGAGGAGGAGAAAAGACGACAGTGAGCCGGAGAGCTTCTGATAAAACAGGAGAACGTCACATTTAAAGGTCCCCTATTATACTGTTTTTCATCAATATATTATAGGTCTCAGATATATACAGAACATGTCTCTGAAGTGTTTGTCTCCAAACACCAAACAGATCATTGCAGCATCCCATAATCCCCTCTGTTTCAGCCCTGTTTCAAAAGTGCTGATTCTCTGTCTGTTACTTTAGATGAAAATAAGGAGCCACTCCCCACGCCCCTCTGAGAGATATTTGGTTAAAAAGAACACAATAGCCGCGTTCACACCAAGTACTTTGCCCTACTTAGTTCCCAGCACTTAGTACCCCCATGGAACTAATTACAGATCGCGTTCACACCGGAATAAATTCCCTGAGGGAAGATTACGCAAATGAGCCGCTGACGTCACTTCGTCGTCTTCTGCTTTGGGTTTACTGGCAGGCCGCAAACAACTTCACGGCGTATACTGCCACCCGAAGTCCCCGGCCGGAAGTTCCCGGAGTTGGGGACTGGCTTCAGTAGAAGCTGCTGGGAGTCCCAGCCTTCCGAGTAAATCGCCAGAAGCTCCGACACCTCCTCATCACTCCACCGCTCCCATGTTTTTTTTTGTGTTGCCATAAGTTATTCTCTCTCCGGTGGTGCGCGGGGCTAATGCTAATGCTAATAATGCTAATGCCAGCAAATAGAATGGCGGCTTCAAAAAACTTTTCAGAGTTTTACGGGGCGTGGTTTGCAATTCGCCCAGCCAATCAGAAATTGGTACTTTTTTTCTCCCCAGGAAAGTACCACCTCTCTAGCAGGCACTACAAATGGGGGTAAAAGTTCTCTGAACTAAGTTCTCTTTTTGGTGTGAACGCAAAATTCCAGGAACTATTGGAACTAAATGGGAAAAGTACGGGTAAAAGTACTCCGGTGTGAACGCGCCTATTGGTGCTCTAGGAGGAGATTCAGGTGATAAGGTATTATTTGTGTTAAGGAATAATTCTTCTAGATATCTAACCTTTTGCTCTGTGACGTGTTATCTCCTTTAAGGAAAGGCCTTGGTGCCATATGTGTTGTTGTCACCAGTGTGTGACCGGTCAACTTGACTGGCACGAAGGGTAATTGTTGTGAGAACACTGAGGCACTTCTTTATCGGTGTTTGTGGGCTCTAGGATGTGAAATCCTTGAGGCCATGAGTGTCGGACACAAATTCAGTGTTTAGTCTACTCCTTCAGAGATGTTGATTTCTCTCTGTGAACCAGTTAAAAGGTCTAGCATAGAGAGAGGCTCTTCAGAATTGACGTGGCAACTCTACCGTGTAGTCAGAACCTCTGACTCTTTGATTTGTGATGTGAATCCTCCGGCCGAATACTCTGAATAAACCCATCAGTGTTTGACATCAAAGCTCCAACTCTCACCGTGTCTCCTTCCTGAGTCGGTGACTCCATGCATTACTACACAGAAGTTTCCTCCACAATTTGCATAATAGGTGACCTTTAACAATAGGCTTAGTATATATATAAAAATAAAAAAAGGCTTCTTCTAAACTTACAATTTCTCTTTACGGCTCCTGTTGTCTTCGCTTGACTTCACAAAGACTCCAGCTTCTCCTCCTCTGGAGAGGAAGGCAAACTCTCCGTCTTTTGAGCTGAAGATCATCCTGAAATCAAGCAAAACAATACATGAAAAACTTAAATACAAAATGTAATACATTCTTAAAAGGATTCAAAGGCTTCATGTGTCACGCAGCTTCAGCGTAGTTGTTGGCAATGAAAATCTTAAGTCTCCTCCATACTTAACAATAGAAGAACAGACATACACATAGAAGCTTTTTATTGCTCCAGTCACCACAAGTCTACAGTCTGAATTCTCACTGGATCTGTTCTGGTTTATTCTAGATCAGGGGTGTCCAAACTACGGCCAAAAAGTATAATGGAATACGGCCCACAATACATTTGATTGATTTTGATAACTGAACTTATGAGGCAATATATACCTCTAGTGAGTGGTCCAGCCCTTCGTATATTTTTCTGTATGTGGCCCTCGGTGAAAAAAGTTTGGACACCCCTGTACTAGATAATCATGTTTTTGTGAGCTTACTTGGACTGCGTCTCCCCGGCCTTGATGCGCATCTTCCTGATGTGGAACTTGCTGTTGCCCCACCAGTCGGACCAGCTGATCATGGATTCCTTCTCCCAGAGCAGCTTCACGATCATCAGGTCTCCAATGTCCACATCGGTGGTGATGAGGAAGGACAGAGTGGTGTTACTGTCCAGCACCGGCCTGGGGAGGGGAGGGGGAGAGGAGGGGGGACACTCAATAATCTGCAGCTGGTATTTACCATCATTACTGTTTTGAATCAGAATCAGAATCAGGTTTATTACCAGGTAGGTTGACACGTACGAGGAACTTGACTTGATGTCATGGTGCATATATTAACATCTAAATAAAAAATGTATAAAAGAATACAGATAGCAAACTATTGTTTTGGTACACAATATCTGTTTTGTACACAATATCTGTTTTTCTTATTTTATTACTGCCAAATTTTATTAATTCTTTCTATGTAAATACTGCTATATTTCACTATATTTTTTAAAATATTTTTTTATTATAGTTTTCTTAAAATAGTTCTCTATCTGTGTTTTGAATTTTTTGTGTGACTTTTATGTATGCACCATGACATCAAGTCAAATTCCTCGTATGTGTCAACCTACCAGTTTTAGCACCTACCGTATTTACAATGTTGTTTTTAAACTATTCTGTATCTCTTGTATGCATGTTTTTTATGAATCTGTTATTCCATTATGTTTATTTATTGTGTTCCGTTCTTATTAAGTGTTAATGATTATGTAAAGCACTTTGAATTGCCTCTGTGTCTGAAAATGTGCTCTATAAATAAACGTACCTTACCTGGTAATAAACCTGCTTCTGATTTCTAATTCTAAGAAGCGTCACATGTGCAAAGACTGCAAAGCAACACTGAACATCGAGGTCAAAGGAAACATCAAACTATGCGAATGCAAATGTCCAGCAACAAATATCAGCTGATCAGGCATGATGATTGTGTTTTGTTTTTCACATAACAATTTAAAACATATAAGTTACGTACAGGACAAAGGGGATGTCCTCCTTCTCTCCGTGGGTGCCGAACAGAGAGATCTTCATCGGCTGCTCGTTGAAGCTCATTATGTCCTTACCGAAGAGATGCACCTTCACTTGATAGTGGAAAACTACGAGAGAAGAAACACACAGTTTACACCTCAGACACTTTCAGAGCTAAATGTGTTCTCAGCTACCGGCCTTACGTCGCTCATACCACTACAGGGTATATGCAGGAATCCTGAAGTCAAATGTAATCCCTTTTAAGACCTTTTTTAAGACCCTTTCCATACATTTGAAGACCTCATCGCCACTTTGAGTTCTAACCGGTTACCTTGGCGACACACTTTACCTCATATTGACTATATACAGTATTGATTGTCCTTCCTCCTTATCTTCCAACCATTTGGACGCAAACTTGCATTTCCCCATAACGATGTTGTTTAACAACCGGCGTAAACGGACCTTCGCGCTATCAAGCAGTGAGCGTGCGATGTCCTGTTCAGATGATGTCAAATCCAACGGGATGCCATAAATAAACTACACAGAATCACACTACACACCTACGCAATGATTACATTCAGGCAGACTGTAGAATACAACCTCTTTGGACAATTGATATACTTATTGGAAACAAGCTACAAAATGTAATACCTTGGAAAATGACGTTTAATACTTTTTAATAGCCTTAATTTTCGCTAAATTGGTTTATCAACTTTTAATACTTTTTAAGACCCCGCGGACACCCTGCACTACTTAAAGTTGGTGTTATAACTTTAAAAGCCCTTATATAACCTTTTCATCTCCATGTGACTCTCACAGCGCTCAGATTTGTGCTAAATCCTTGTTGGTGACATTCGTACACCATTATATATATTTTCATATTTACTAAACATGCTAATCTGTGCACAGAAATACTGCAGACAAATTGTTCCTAAAATAACGTTTCCATTGTATCACATGCAGCGGTGTCACGCTACCTTTGCATGCCCGGAGCAACTCAAATACCCATGACCTCTTCATCATGTGACCTCCTGAGTTGAACATGTCTACAACATGTGTGAAAGTTGTGAGTAGACTGTTAACACCAGCTCTACTAATTCCACCTCACCAATAAGTACAGCTCACACATTGAGGATTACTCCAATTATGGCATCCATTAACTCAGCGCTCTCTAATCCTCTTTACACAATATAAACCAACACAACTTCTCTACAGTAGCTCAAAGATTCTCACTCCACGATCATGGTGGCCTAAAGAATTCACTACAACGATATTATTGTGATATCGTCAGAAAAGTGGAACGTCAAATTCATCTTTAACTGTGATCACTTTTAACTTTTAATGTAGTAATGAGTATTTTGTCTTTTGTATTCACTTGTAATCTGTTTTTGTTATCTGCCGAGAGACAAAGGATGTACATTTGCCTTTGCTAACCCAAACAACTTATATTACACCGATGTTCATTCAGTTGTACCGTCCTTTTCAAATATATAAATTGGTTATTGTGCGTTTTTACATATTTGTTGGGCAAATACTTCACATGGCTTTGGGGGAAGGAGACAAAGTGACAATGGAAAGACATTTTAAAAAGCTTCGGAAAATGGAAATAAATAAAAAAAGGCGCTGTTTTTACGCTGTATATTTGTTTCGTAAATCAGGATTCATACACTTTTTCACCAATGATTTTCAATGACTTTTCCATGACTTCTCCATGACCTTTACCTAATTTTCCATGACCAAAAAAATTACTCTTTCTCAGCGGTACCACTGACATTTTTTTATTTTAACATAGTAAGCTGGAAAATAAGGTCTGCATATGAAACATGTTGTGCCTATCTAAAACAAATCAAATAGGCTTACTAGCTTCTACACGCTAAAGCAACTCAAATCTCTCACCAGCAAAATGCCATTTTACGTTTCATTACTATACGATACAGTATTTATTATCGTTATAGTATTACTATTTCGGCAATTAGATAAAACATAAATTATATTTGATGCAACTTTGGTTACATTTCCATGACTTTTCCAAAACTTTGGGAAAAATATTGTTTTCCATAACTTTTCCAGGGCCTGGAATTTACATTTTGAATTTCCATGACTTTTCCAGGTTTTTAATGACTGTAGGAACCCTGGTAAATATAACATTTTAAAACATATTTGAATCATAATAATATCTACATTTATTTAATAAAAGACGGTAGCGCTTGACGTTATGAACCAAAAAAGAGAAATGTATACTTTCACATTGATGTCGCGACAATACGGTGGTGTTCAGTGCTGCTGCTTTCATCAAATATTTACACAATGAGATTTTTGATGAATAGTCGTCATAAAAGGTGACTAAGTTGGTTAAGGCAAATACTAGAAAAGTTGTGTTGATGTAGAAATGTACCACAATGAAGCCTTTAAAACTAGGAAAAGACACTTATCAATCCAAAATCTTTAACGTAATCTAGTTTTATATCAGGATACTTGTTATCATTTAGATATATTGGGCCTGGTACAAATTATCTCTTCTATTTTCTTGTACTTCTACAAACGCTTCATCAAATGTTGTCTCTCCGGGTGTTTACCTTTGTAGGGACTCATGTCGCGGGTCTTGAGGAACATCTTGGCGCTGCGGGTCATGCGGACCTTGTTGATGTTGTAGCCCAGCTTGTTGCAGCGGTTCTTCCTGCAGCTCAGGCACATGCCCTTGTTGAAGGCCTCTCTGGAGTTGCAGCGGTACGCCATGCTCTGCTGCTGCGTGTTCAGCAGAGAGTCGATGAACAGGTGGATGGAGCGCTCGTGAGAACACTTGACGAGCTGGTCCATATCTGCAGCACACCAGAGAGTACCACATTAGGGCTGTGCAATTAATCGTATTTTAATCTCGATTACGATTTTGGCTTGCAACGATTACGAAAACAATGTAATCGAAATAAAACGATTATTATTTTTATTAAAAAAAAAAAAATTTAATTTCTTTTTTTTTTTCTGTTGAATTATACTTAAAGTTCAGGGTAATCAACAGTTAAAAACATACTGTTCACATTTTCTTTTTCAATATATGGATGTTTTCAAAGTTAATGGATAATCGTTTTTAATAATCGTGATATCAATTATTGACCAAAATAATCGTGATTATGATTTTTGCCATAATCGCACAGCCCTACATCACATCATGCTAAACGAGAGAATGTCTTCCTCATGTGTGGCTTTTATGGCTCTTTACATGTCAGGGCTGACCCAAGAGGCATTTCTCACTTAGTTCTGCATTGCTCAGTTAAAACACGTACAGCTGCTGGGCTGGAGGACAAACTGTGAATCTCTGGCTGTAGAAAAACATATTTACCTTGCAGACGTGAGAGCGTTTACGATCTCAAAGTGTCTGTTTATGCCGTGTCAACGTACACAAGCCTATAGAAACTGTTAACAAGTACAGTCTGAACAACAGGTTCTCGTACAGCTGCGATTAGTCCATCAACAGATAAATAACCTCCAATTATTCTAATAATCCAATCATACATTTATTTTCATCCACTGATTGGCATAAAAGGCTTCTCAAATGTGGAGTTTCCTGCTTTTTTCTCTTATTTCATAATAAACTAAACAAGATGACATTTTAAGACATCACCTTGGACTTTGTGGAAACTGGGATGGACATATTTCACTATTTTCTGACAATGTATAGGCCAAAAGATGAATAAAGACAATAACCAATAGTTACAGGCATATATAGGGGTTCACTTCTGGCCTCTGATGTCTCATACCAAACAGGTCTTCTCTGTAAACCCAGCCCAGAGCATCATCTCAAGCAGAGTAAAGTAAGGAACAATGAGAAGTGATGTGAGTACGTACTCTGGAGGCCCTTGATGCCCGACAGTGCGATGCCCATCAGTGTGTTCTGGATGTCACAGCCCGGCTGGAAAGTGCCTCCGTTGGGGTAAATGTCGATGTGGCCCACGGATCTCTGGATGCCGATGCTGCGGTCCGGGGACCCCCTGGTGTTGGTGTGCAGGACGTCCACAAACTGGGCATCGCCTTTGGACAAAATGTTCTGATTGTCTGCATGCTCGAAGGTGGGACCTGCAGGGTCGAGACCTGGAGACGAGAACAGAGAAAGAAATGTTAGTGTTGATTCTGCACAGTTCTCCATGAAGAAAGAGTGCGTAGATACTAGTTGACTCACATAAAAGTCTGTCCTGTTTTTCATTCTTACCCTGTTGCTGTTAAACGACTGAATTCCCCCACGGAGATTAATAGAGGTCCATTTTTATCTTATCTTATCTTACCTATAAAACTGTACTTTGAAGCATTTTAGTTTTGGGTTTCATTTGGTCTCTCAAATAGTGGGATTGGACCCGCTACACTGGCACCGACCGGCCACATGCAGACAATACAGGCCAGGAATGCAGCAGATTACATTTCACTGGTGTGTTGTTTTTACGAGCAGGGCCCTGATATTACATTACAGTGTTTTATGGTATGTTTGCACGTGTGACATCATTGTCTCAGAGAGAAACTGTGGCTTAGAGCTAAAACACATGGTTGTACACAGCTAAATGTAAGACCATTTCCAGTTTCTCTGTATGTAGAGGAAGTAGCAGAGCATACGTTGGTTAAAGGGGACATATTCTGCTCATTTTCAAGTTCATATTAGTATTTAGTGTCTCTCCTGGGACATGTCTCCGTGCTTTAATGTCCAAAAAGCTCTTTATATTTCTCATACTGCCTGTGCTGCAGCACCTCTTTTCACCCTCTGTCTGAAACCAGAGACCAGTCTGCTCTGATTGGTTAGCTGATTGGTCAACACCTTAGAGATGTCCCGCCCCTTAGCCTATCACATACAATGTGTTGGAGCGCTAGCCAATAGAAGCACGATTGTTATAGAAGTAAACAAAGGAGTTTAATAGGGGCGACTCAGGCGGGGGAAAGAAGAAAGTTGGAAGAAACTTTAGGATTTTAGCCTTTGAAGACCACTCACATGCACAAAAACCTGTATAACACACTAAAGGAAAGGTAAAGGGACATGATAGGGCCTCTTTAAGATGTCCTCACCTGTTATTCTGCTGATTCTATGGCCAGTAAGGTCTCCGGCAATTCCCGCCACATGCGCTCCAAGACTGTACCCCAGCAGATGGAGCCTCTCCCAGGGCAGCTGCAGCTCTTTCTGAAGGAGAAGGAGAATGAAACGTGTCAGAGGAACATGTTGATATGTGTTCAAACAGTTCAAAGGTAAACCCCACAGACTTGCGCAAGGCTGTTCCTGGAAAAGCACTGCAGCACATTTTTTAAGTATTAATGGTCCAAAACAAAGAATAGTTTGTACAATTTCGTAGTTTGCCAAAAAAAATTGCAAGCTTGGAACGCACGTAGACAAACAGCTGAGAGCGTTTATCCCTAAAGCCTCTGTTTGCATTGGTGTCGATCGAACAAAGTCTGCACTCCACTCAATACTCAGCCTTGTAATGAGAGGCACACACACACACACACACACACACACACACACACACACACACACACACACACACACACACACACACACACACACACACACACACACACACACACACACACACACACACACACACACACACACACACTCAAAGCATTTAACATCAGGACCAGTAGGAAAACATTAGAGCACTGCTGGTATCAAAAGCATTACATCATCCGATACACATTTGTGACAGATTTGTTGGCTGCTCTCATATCTTTGCTGGCAGTAGGGCTTGGCGATATGATAAGAGAATCAAATATCATATACTTGATAGTGATATTGTGGCGATCTTTTAGGCTTACAAGTAGCACAAGTGAGTTGACGACTGATGCTTTTACAAAATATTGACATGGATTTTGATAAATAATCATCAGTAATGTGGATAAAATGAGTAATTGGGTGAAAGTAGATCATAGAAAAGGCAAAAGAAAATCTGGTACATTTATAAAATGACATCACTAACCATCTAAACCAGGAGAAATCAACATTTATGATGTTATAAAATCCGAAAGTCTAGTCTCAAATCAAAATAAGGATGTAATATTAACATATCGCCCGAGTCTGGCTGTCAGATATCAAAGAATCTGTCGGACAATAAATGACGAGGTGGATAAATTCCACTTTTTGACATGGACCATGAGCAGTATATGATCTAGTTGTTAGCCAGCAGTGCAACTTTTAGCTGCACTGCTCCCAAACTCTGGAACTCCCTCCCCCTTCCCACCCGACAATCTGACACAATCACCACATTCACGTCCCTCCTCAAAACCCACCTGATCAGATCAGCCTACACACTGTAGTGCTCCCTATCACCTGTCTCCCCTGAATAACCTGTCCCTGTCAAAGTGTCCACTTTAATTGTCTTCTCCATGATGGTATGTTTGTGTTTTTATCATGTTCTGTTGCCTCTTAGAATATTCAACACATTGTACGGTGTTCTTGGGTGTCATGAAAGGCGCCTTGAATAAAATGTATTATTATTATTAGATTAAAACTTTGGACTCACTTGGATCCAGGAGATGAACTTGGCCACGTCGCGGCCCACCAGCTTGGTGTAGGCGGCGGAGGTCGGGTAGTGCTGGTTGGCTCGGGTCAGCCAGTCCACCACGATGACGTTGGCGCTGGGCTCGCGCTCGTACAGAGCAGACACCAGTTTGGGCACCCAGCTCTCAAACATGCCTGTCACCTACAGAAACACACACACACACATGTTCTAGTGTCAGCTGCAGGGTGGCGTGACTTATTGTGGCCTTAGTCCCTCGTTGTGTGGCTGTAAATAACATTACAGAGGAGATGCCTGCAGAGAGAACTCACTGCCCTCAGCGTGAAATGTGAATACAATGTTCAGATGCTCATCATTTTCAACTTGGATCAACATTTATGATCAGTTTGTTGTCATTGGCAAGACTCAAATTCTATTTAATGATTATGCAATGCACTGTTTTGGGCATTTTCTCAACTGATATTTTTGGTGTTATTTCAAAACATCTGTTTCTCTCAGTATCAGTAGCAGATTTTTGAGAAGATATAATCAAAACAGTGAACCTTATGTTGTGTCATAATGATAAAGAGAAAGAATACGAAGACACAGAATGACATATATTTTCTTCTTAACAGGTTTGGTTTGTTATTTCAATGATTCAATTAACCAGTATGAATGTAAACTTAGTGCATGACTGTAAAAGAGTCAAATTCTCAGTAAATGTTCCCCGTATTACCAATGGTTAATAACATTACCTACATGCACATCACACAAATACAGGCTTAACTTACAAATGAGGCACTTATATCACAGACCCACTAAGAAACCTGCAATTTTCGTAAGATTAATTAAGAACTGCTTGCTGGTGACAACTCCACATGAATTACATTTAGTGTTACATACCGTCCAGCCATGAATCATGATGAAGGTCTGGGTCTCGGGTTTGAATTTACACTCTTTGATGGTCTCCGGTCTGCCGGGCACGATGTAACACATGTCCTCGTCAGGGATGACCTGAGTGCGCAGGGAGAACTTGGTCACAATGTCAGTGAAGTCTGTGATCCACTCGGTGGTGGCGGGCAGGGGAGCATCGTTCACTGTGCTGTTAACTGTTACAACACACACACATACACACACACACACACACACACACACACACACACACACACAACACACACACACACACAGAAACACAGGAGATTAGATTATGATGGTATGACAGAAATGTAGAGGATTGCATGCACAAATCAGGGATTGTCACTAGGATATAATGTACATTTCTAACATTATTATAACACCTTCCAGTTTTATGCACACAAACAACAACCAAGCAACAGTTTAAAATAGTTTGGACAGTTGCACCAGACATAATAACAACAATACACCTATATTTTTCATGCAGATAGATTACCAAACGTTGCTGGTCTTCTTAAACATATAAAGTGACCACTACTAACACCAGTATGAGTGTTCCAGTAGAGACATAGAGCATGGCAGTGTCGCCCCCTTTTGTCTCATAAAATGCATAAAATGAATTTAACTTTAAAATATTTTAAATTCCTAAAGGGATTGAGTCCATTTCCGAAAAATAAATCAGGGTTAAAAAAAAACGAATAACATTCTTCCACTGAGACCTGTTTTGTTTTGAGTCTTTGAAAAAGAATCAGATAACATCTAATGATTTAAAGTGGAGGAATGTCACCACAAAGGGGGGTATAAGTCTTTCTGAAATAATTGTTTTTGTATTTTAACTTGAACAAACAATGCGATTTTGTTAGATTTTGAAATGCTCTGTTTTTGTATGTTAGTGCGTCCTTTTCCTCTGTCCTTTCTCCAGACAAAAGGCCTGCAGCAGTCGGGTCTCTTCATGCACACATGGACCTGAGGCACTGAAATGGGATGCAGACCTGCAGACCTGAGCAGGGTTACTCTCGGTCACATCGGAACAGCATGCATTCATTAACCTGCTTATTATTCCTAAAACTACTGCCGTTGAATCACCATATCAATAACAGGTTATCTCAATAATAAAAAAACACAACAGTGAGGGAGGCTCTTACCAAACTCAGTGGTGGTGAGTTCAGGCTCAGAAGAAAAAGTTGCAAAGATTTTTCCCAAAATTATCCAAACAGACAAAAAACAGATATTTTCTTTTCCCATATTAATGAGAAGTTTTTTTTCTAGAATATCCTGAATGAAAAAAAGTGCTACAAAAAATCGTTGTATATCCAAGCGAGTGTTTTAAAGCACAAAAGTGTCAGCAGTTGCGGTTTAGTGTAAAGTTTCTTATGGACTGTCACCGTTGCCGCTCCAAGTCATCTTTATGGGTGGCTCATTTGAATACTCACACCTGATTGGCTGAGAGTTGGAGGGCGGGGTTTAAACTTTGTCCCATCTCTGATTCACTGAAATCATTCACATTAAGGCTGAGGAACGGCAGCGGAAGGGTCTCTATCAATAGATTTCCACATTTAAATTAAGGTGTTTAAAGGTTACAGAGAAAAAACAGGAACAAACTCTCATTGTGAAAATTAGTTTTTTATAACTCGTAAAAGGTTGTTGAAAAGGACACACGTGATTTATGAGATTAATTGTTGTTTTGACACATTTAAGCCAACTAAAATCGTGAATTGTAATTGTTACTACAGTAAAAGTATGCAGTATTATTAGTAAAATCAATAAAGTATGAAAAGGTACGAAAAATGCCCCTGTCAGTATTTAATCCTACATTATGTACAATTTGATTTTATGACTAATGCTTTTTTTTGGTAACAATGCAAAATGTTCTGTGTAAAATTGTATTTTTTAAGTAACAATTAACTATTGTAATAAAAATGATGTCATAAAAAAGTCAAATATTTTTCCCAGACCTGTTAACTAGGCGCATACGTTGGCACTAAATGTATACTGAGTTACCTCAATGTGTGCTTTAGTACAGTACTTGAGTAAGAAAATATATAATGTTTTGTACAGTCAACTTATGGTTCTGTTTCTTACAATTTAATGAAGATTACTTTATTTCACCGGGATAATGCACTCAGAATACGGCTCTCCATGTGTCCTTAGTAAATAAGTAAAAACAGAAATAACTATACAATGAAAACACATTAATAAAAATAAAATCTCTTGATAAAGTGTTGTTACAAGCTAATAAATTATTACATGTCACTTGTTAGACGCTTTTATCCAAAGCGACTTACATACATTCAGTACTGTAGACAATCCCCACAGGAGCAATTTGGGTTGAAGTGTCTTTCCCAGGGACACAACGACATGCTGACTGCAGTGGGGTTTGACCCTGTGACCCCCTGATACGAACACCAACACACAACCCACTGCACCACATGCCTCCCGGGCATGCCTCCCGGGCAAATGATTAACGTATCATACCTGAATACATCAAACTTCTCCATCCCCAGACATATTTCCTAGAGGGTCACACTTTTCAGACTTTCAAACTATGACTAAATTGTCACTGATGTTTACCTTATCAGATCTATATATTGGGATTTTATTTTGGTTATTTGATGCCATGGTGAGGTCACTGAGGTCAGATTAGATCATCTTCCACGAATCCTCAGAGCTGTGGGGGTGTGAGAAAGCCTCCTCTCCTATTGGTGGAGCACAACTCAAAACCAATGACAAAGCACAAGAGGGCATCAAATGATACTAACATGTCTTCTGATTGCATGCAAAAAAGGGTTTGAGAAATAACCGAGGACAAATAAATAATCAAAAGTGCATTCCCATCTCATATCCTGTAACAAAAACAAGATGCTGAGATACATTCTTCATGATGCCAGTTAAACCTCTCTGCAGCACTTGGGGGCAGCGAAGAAACTCAAATCAAAGACACATGTAGAGAAGACATGTGGGAAGAGAGTGTTATGAGGATTTTCAGGCCAAAACACCTGCGTGAGAATATTTTTAAAACCTCTGCTTTCTCTCAAAACCAAACCAGACCAACCTATGACCTAGATATTCTGACATCACGATAAAGTTTCTGTGTTTATAAAAAACGTTTGTCATTTTTTTCAGGGAATCAGCTCAAGCCTGAGAGTATGTGAATGAGATTTGGATTAAGGAAATCACGTGAGGAGCGTGATTTAGATTCAGGGCTGTTGTTTAATGTGTTGCCTAATAAAAACAGCAAAGGCACGTTGTGTTCCCTTTTATTGCCTGAACATTTTCTTTTACATTACATTACATTACATGTCACTTGTTAGACGCTTTTATCCAAAGCGACTTACATACTCAATACTGTGGGCAATCCCCACAGGAGCAATTTGGGGTGAAGTGTCTTGCCCAGGGACACAACGACATGCTGACTGCAGTGGGGTTTGAACCTGTGAACACCAAGGCACTAGGCCACTGTGCCACACGCCTTTAATGTTTAAAACAAATAAAACAAAAAGAAAATGTTTGTCATTTTTACTTTATCTGGCTTCTCTTCGTCATTGTTTTGGATCTGACAAACCAGATCTAGATGTAAATAATAACAATAACTGCAAAACCAACAAACTGTCTGTTTAAAATATATATTTGTTCCCCTCTTACCTCAGTAAAACCTGGTTATACATAGACAAGTATTATGTTTTATTAAAAAAAGGATTTACTAATGGAGCTTCTGTGACATATTTTCTGAAACGTTGTCATGTTGAAAAGCAATTATCTTAAAATGTGTGAAGGTAATTCAAATCTGTGGCTGATTAAATAACATCAAGTCTTTTTTCAACCTGTCATTGAGAGCTTTTGGAATCTGATTCACTTTCCTTCATGAACTATTTCTGCCGATTGCACCCTGTTGTCCTCAGTAATTAACTTCTGCTCTACATTTACCTTCTCTAAATATAGTCCCCTATTTCTTTTATCGTTCGAGTATACATAATGTTTGCCTGTGTATGTTTGTATGCGTGTGTGTGTGTGTGTGTGTGTGTGTGTGTGTGTGTTTGTGTGTTTGTGTGTGTGTGTGTGTGTGTGTGCGTGCGTGCGTGCGTGCGTGCGTGCGTGCGTGCGTGCGTGCGTGCGTGCGTGCGCGCGTGTGTGTGCGTGCGTGTGTGCGTGCGTGTGTGTGTGTGTGCGTGCGTGCGTGCGTGTGTGTGTGTGTGTGTGTGCGTGCGTGCGTGCGTGCGGGTGTGCGTGTGTGTGTGCGCGTGCGTGTGTGCGTGCGTGTGTGCGTGCGTGTGTGCGTGCGTGTGTGTGTGTGTTTGCGTGTGTGTGTGTGTGTGTGTGTGTGTGCGTGTGTGTGTGTGTGTGTGTGTGTGTGTGTGTGTGTGTGTGTGTGTGTGCGCGTGCGTGTGTGCGTGCGTGTGTGTATGCGTGTGTGCGTGCGTGTGTGTGTGTGTGTGTGTGCCAGTGATTGTCAGGGAGGTGATGCTTATGGTCCAGACCAACAAACCCAACCCAGTGATTAGAGAGAGGAGCGACGCCTCTCCTCCATCCTGTGATCTCAGTCCTTCATCTCTGAACTCACTTCTCTGCATCCCAAGGGGGAGACGCAGCGATAAAAGACAGGAGAAACGTCATGTCCTGTACGAGACACACCCTGGCATGGTTTAGAATAAATCTGACGTTTCTGAGGGGTTTCCAAGAGCAAAAAGAGGGGGAAAGGATTCAGAAGAAACAACAAGAAGAAGAATGAGAGCAGAACTGATAAAATGTAACATAACAACAGTTTACCATGCAGCAGTGTTTTGGCTCATATACAGATCTGATATTTAAGACAGCAGATACTTATATTGTACTAAAGAACATTTAATGACACAGTGGTACAGTGATGACGTACTTTGGAAGGTCAACCTGATAGTTAGCATTGCAAGAGCTCCGTCGACAAAGAGCACATTTCAAAAAGTTAAGTCTTAGGCTAACCCATGTTTATGCTACTTACATATATTATTCAGCAGGATAATCCACACATATTGACACTACTTTCATAATTTTTGAAGCATGAAATAAAATGTAAAAAGCTAATGTAATGCTATCAAAGAAACACTGCTAAGCTAGCGGCGGCTAATGTTCAGCGTGTTGACATTTAGTAGTCTTTTAAGACACGTAAAAGCATTAGACATTCACCAGGGGAGAATTTACTGACAAATAACAAAGCGCACAAGTCTCGTAAGCTTGTGTGAACCACAGACCTTATTTCAGGCTTCTAATGAAAACAGATTGCACAAAATGTTGACTTTTAGACGTGCAAACAGGAAGTGCTGAAATGTTGACCAGGTTTGACCGGTTTAGGACTCACTCCTGCATCTCTCCACATCACCATTCTATTCTATTTTATTTCCTATTCTATTTTATTGTATTTATTTTATTTACTTGCACTATTTTAAGTGTTTTATTCTGTTGCACTGTTGGAGGAGCCTGGGACCTAAGATTTTCATCGACATAACTACACTGTAGCTTTGTACGAATGACAATAAAAGGGTTAGGGTTATCTTAATCTTGAATCTTGAATCAGATATTGTAAGAGGGGGGTGCAGCTGTATGTAGATTTTGATTTGCAACGGAGTGGACTTCTAATGAGATCAATCTGCGCCCTTGTTATGATAAGTGGAGGTGAATGGGGTGGAGGAGGGCCGCAGGGATGACGCCTGAAATGACAGCTGAGGAGGAGAAAGGAGAACAGATTTCAAAGTTTGACAGCAATGATTGGCTCTTGGAGATCATGGCAGAATGTGGGTGGATGCCTATAATCAGCTGATTCGAGGCCGCTGGAGGAGTGTGAGAGGATTAGGAACAAATCAAGATAAAAGGTAGTCTATTTGTCTGATTTAACGTGCGCTGAGCTATGTATGTCCGATTTTATTGTCATTTTGTTTGGCTTTGATCTTTTGACCTGCTGAGGAAATGAAAAAATCACTGCACAGACAACATACTGTATGTTTTCAGCTGGGGAGGAATTCTTCACTTTCCTGTTTTCCTTGTTTTTCTCGAGCTTTGTAAACCTTAAAGTCTGCATTTTTGTTTCACATTCCTCTGTTTGCAACTTGTGACGATCATGAGGCGAGCGCTGTTCTGTCCAGCTACCCAGACTTCTCGAATCTGCTGAATGTTTGAGGTGGCCGAGTTCATCTGCGTCCAGTTTTGTCTCTTTTTCTTATCTTTTTTGCCTGCAGTATTTACATGTGTTTACAGGATTTGAAAGAGTGGACTGCTGTAGCAAACACAGGTGTAGCTATAACCTCTTCACATGCTAATCTCTGAAGACATAAACTTCATAAAAATGTGTTTAAAGGCAAAGGTAAAAATCAAGAGTATATATTTTCCCTCTTATCTGTATCGCTATTAATCAATTGTTTTGAGTCACAGAAAGGAGCGTGTGTCTACTTGTGGACAAGAGGCTCGTTCTTACTTGTTGTTGGGTGTAGTTCAATTGAAAGAAAATGTTTCCTACATGAAGCTGATCCAAATTAGGTCTGTGGATTAACTTCAGTAAACGGGTAATGATTTATGCATTGTTGTTATTTGGGCGTTTCAGGACCCACAAGCCAAGTGCCACCTAGTTCCTTCTAGTAGTGCTTTTTTGGGGTTTTCCCTTTCTTGTAGTGTGTTTATGTTGGTTTTTGTGCATGTAAATGGTCTGCAAAGGTTAAAATCACTGTGTTTTCTCCAGAGGTTTCTCTCCCACTCCCATATATGAACCTGAACATGAGCAGAATATGTGCTCTTTAAGTAGCCATGCGAACACACACACACACACACACACAGACACACACACACACACACACACACACACACACACACACACACACACACACACACACACACACTCACACCCTGAACGGTGCATTCCTCAATGTGAGAGAAAGCTGATTTTAGAGAAAAGGGAAAACAGGGATTGGGTTTCGGGGGCGATGCAGAATAAATATTAATAGGGCAGGCCTCCTGTTGTTCAGAGTGGTTACACCATGTGTATGTGGTTTAAGGACTTCTCTTTTACTGAGAGACTTTTAATGCTGATGTGGCTCTATTTAGATCTGGGGCCATCTTCTTTTCTGTATCCCCTGTGCAGTGCAAGGCCAATCTCTATTTGTGTTTCATTCTTTTATTGAACTTGTCACAACGTGTTCCCCTTTATCTAAATGTTCCCACTGTCAGACACAACAGGGGAGGTAGAAGACCTTCAGGGACTTCTGCTTACACCTTGAAGGCAGCTGCTGTAGAGAATTCAATGTCAAAGAGAGGGGGAACAAACTCATGAATCATGGTCCCACCGATTGTATGGTGTGTTACACAGTTGTGGCATGAAAGCTAATGGGACCGCTCTAATTACCCAGCACCACAATGGGTTTTAGCTTTATTGCCCATTCAGAATCCATTAGACGAGGAGAGAGATTTGCTGGGCATGACAGAGAGAAAGAAAGAAAGAGTCCTCAGTGGGAGTCCAGGCTTTTACGAGCGTCCTACTAAAGACGCCGTAAGGCCATAAAAGAGCCTTGAGTGTGTGAGGAAGGCAGTGTTTTATTCCTCTATTCAAGGGTGACATGAAGAGGTCGTGTTAAACACTCACGCCGGCTGGTTAACAAGGGAACCAATTGACGGGTGAATTGCGTGTGAGTAAATGTTTGTAGACTGTTGGGTGTTTATATCCGACGTACACAGATAGTGCTTCTTGTTTGTATCCCTGTTCACTTTTTATTGCATCAATTTGGACATTTCAGTCGCTTTCCAGTAAGTCACCAGCTCAAGGGAAAACTGCCTAATTCAGATTGTAGAGATAACCCCAAAATAACCGTTAATTTGGTTTTTATTTGGACCTGCATGAGTGCGGAATAGTTTTACAGACAAAAGAAGCAGATAAAATAACTTCTGTGGCCTCGCTTTGAGACATTTAGCCCAAAAACATTCTCCTCTTATTTCATGTCGTCTTGACAGTTAGATAAGAGTAATGTGGGTGAAGTAGTGCCATGATTTTACAAGGAGGAAGAAACTGGTTCAATATTGATTAAACTGTCCACCATGAGCTACACAACGTTATACGTGCAATGCTACATTTGGTGGGGTTTAAAGAAAATCAACTGAGCTATAGAAATGGTGGCTTTAAGAAGAAAAAATAATGACATTATACCCTGAAACATGGCAACAGTGGAAAGGTATACTCAATAAAGAAGGGCTAAAGAAAGTACAAAAAATTAATTTGTGTTGTTTCATTCTTTGTCAGTGCTTTTCCACAGTGAAAGCATTGCGTGTTATCTGTGCTGTAAGATGAACATTGGAATATTTGAATAAAGTTATTACTTTCAGGAGGGATATTGTTTGTCGGGTGCATTCGAAAAGGCTCTATATTTGTACAGTGGTTTGAAATGGCAGGACTTATTTGTATGTCTTGTATTGTGTATCTTTCTTTTCTGTTCGTATTGTGTAAGAAAAAATGATTACACTACATTCACACCTCGCTTGTTTTTCTTTTGCACAGCCTCGTCTCCATCAAACCCCGTGAAGTAATCTCATTGAGGCGATAATGTAGCACACTGCCAAAACTAACAGAGAGCTGGATGTATGGGAGGGTGACCTCATGATAGGACAACAAAGCATGTTTGACATACTGTATGTATAAAACGTGTTTTTCTACTCGCGTGAAACTGAAGTCAGTCTGCAGATGCCGAACACTAAGATGGCACCATGACGCAGCATGAGGGTATATTTATCTGAAATGTAGATATGTCACAAGCGTGTAGTACACCTACTATATGTTTGCATATACTGTATGTGCAGAGCATGGCTAGCAATGACCCAATACATGCACACACACACACACACACACACACACACACACACACACACACACACACACACACACACACACACACACACACACACACACACACACACACACACACACACACACACACACACACACACACACACACACACACACACACAGAAGGAGCATATCGGTAAGCGGTTGTTACTTAGGTATCAGAATGAAAAATGTACTTTGCACATCGGATAAGACTGCATGTAAGCAAGGAACAATTTGTAAATGGTCCCTGGATGGATTTATATGGCGCTTTATCCTGCCTTTACAACTCAAAGCTTTTCAATTTACAATTCACCACAAGTCATCATTCAACCATTCACAACCCATTATTTCTTAAACAAAGTAATTGCATTTTTGAAACTAAGGTGCAAAACACTCGTGCTGCTAATCTGCAACAAAATAAATCCAACATGAGATCTTCATATCTCAATGAAATCAGTCTCATTTGTGAATCTTAAAGAAACCATGATAGGCTACCTTAAGTTATCAGGTAAACTAACATGGAGTTAAAGAAAGATAAGGTCAGGTACGTTTATTTATACGGCACATTTCAGACACAAAGTCAATTCAAAGTGAGAAAGTAATAAAGAATCAACATTGAAAATACAATAGATCAAAGGTATTTAAGATGTTACGAGGTATAATAGTAGATAGTAGCATCTTTTAATGAACTCAGGAGTAGCAAGTAGTTTGAAAAGGAGTGATCAGGTAATCAGGTAAATGAGATTGAAAGCAAGAGCAACCCAGTTGAAAGAATTGTTTGACCTCAGAGCATCTGTTGCTGTGTTCCCTGTGTTCTCGTGGATGTAAGAGCACACAGAGTCCTGCATTATATGCAGAACACACACATGCATATTTTCGTGTGTGTGCAGGCTGAGATGTACATCGAGTTCCCCCCCCCCCCCCTCTCAGTATTATTCCGGTACGTTGCTACATCAGGGCGTTTGCTGCACATGCGTGTTGATGGAGGCGTCTGCGTGTTCTGGGAGGAATGCAGCCTGAACGAGTCCTGTGTTTCAGACCCAGAGACAGCTGGTCTGCTGCTGAGAGGGAGACGCTGAGCACGCTGCACTGACCCCAGATCAGCAACACTTTCTCAACTGGTGTCCCAACTCAGAGAAAATAAAGGTTTCATCACAGTTTGATTTCAGCTGCTGCACACGCTGCGAGAGTCTGGTTCGAGGAGCTGAGAGGAGGAGGAGGAAATGTTCAATTCACATTTGTTTACATTTCACAACTTTCAATGCGTTTTTCACATTGTGTGATGTTTTATGGATCATTAAACCTGTAGGGCATTAGACACCAAGTCAAATTCCTCGTACGTGTGAACCTAATAAACCTGTTTCTGATTCTGATTCTGATTTGCTTTGAAAAAAGCTCTACAAATAAAATGTATTATTAATGTTTTTGTATTATTATTATTCTTCTTTTTTTACATTATTAATAATGCTATATTTCTAATAATATTATAAGGATAATAAAACATTTGTTATGTTTTTATTTATTTTGATTTATATTAATATCATTTTTTAATATATTTTATTAATATATATTTGATATATAATAATTGATATTACAACTAATAGTTACATGTATTATTCTAAATCAAATACTGGGTAATTTACTGTTACAATTTCAATGAGCAAAATCCTATATGAGGTAGTTGTGCAACCAGACATTTAAAAAGAAAAAAATCAGACCACCATTCATCAAGGGAGAAATATATTTGAGACAGTTGCTCCATTTTAGAATACATTTCAAAGATAAGATTAATAAAATAGAATAAAAATACTGATATAGACATAGGAAGTGAGATTGAGAGGACCATCAAAGATCATTTTTCGGGTCAAAAACAGAACATTTGGTGACTTTTCTCACAATGTGAAGCATCCCTCTTGACCTCAGAGGTCTCTGTCTGACTCCTCTTGGCTCAGGGTTTGGCCTTCGCTCTCTTTTCATCAGTCTGGCTGCTGTCTGAGCTCAGTGTCTTTGGCAGAATGAACACTTTGCATCACTCCCCTCCTCACACTCAGGATCACCAATCTGTCAGCAGACCTCCACCTCCATGAAGGCTTCACCCTTAACTTTATATTTACGGTATTACGTTATGTTATATGTCTTTGCGGTTGCTTCATTCCCTTAAAATGATTATTAATAATGTGGACGTGTGTGCTCAATCGGGTTTCTGTAGTGCTGACAAATATCCAAACTGTGACATAAGAAACTGTTTGCTGCCTCGGTCAGAAAACATCTGTTTGAACCATAGACTGAATAAAGGAGGAGACAGGTGATCCAGCTTCATGAGTCACATGCAGGCTCAGTAGAATATATCGTCCCCATCAGAGTGTCTCCACCCGTGGCTTGAGGAACACCTTTTCAAAAAAAAAATGAAATCTAATAAGCCCAGACTGTTTATTTTGGAAGTGGAACTTAAAGAGACAGGCACTCAAATGGAGCGTCTCAGACCGAGGGTGAATACAGGTTTATTCAGACAGACAGTATGATCAGAATAATGTGGTTTTTTTTTACATTAGAGCATGTAACGATCTTCTTGTGGAATCCCAAAACACAAGTGTGAACACAAAATGGGCCTAAATGTCCCCTTTAAATGAATGACCAGACATTCCTCTAAATGTTTACAGAAAGATTCAAATATATTCTTAAGATATTGAGTTTTTTTAAATGGTACAGTCTCCATATCTGTATAGGAGAGTGTCTTACATCATTGTCTGTTTTCAGGTGTTTAAAAGGAACACTGCATATGTAAAAAAATATATTTTTAAAGCCTTAAAATAGGCCTAATGTGTAACCTAATGTGTTTTTTATCATATCAGGACTACATGACATTGTGGCCATTATTGGACTAAGGTATTTTCAAAAGATGCTTGAAACAGAGCAGGCCGCCGAAAACTAATTCAGATCCCACATTTAGATTGATCTTCTCATCTGCCTCTCTTTCTGCATTTCTCTGGCCCACAGCTCTGATGCTCTGCAGGCCTTCTTCTCCTCCCTGCTGTTTCTCTTAGCTCCAGCTCTGTTGAAACACATCACGGATATTGTCTCAGCTTTGTTTTCCCTCAGCTGTCAGAGGAAGCTCCTGGTGGATCCACCTGTGGAGCCCTCGGGTCTGGAGCCCTGCAGACGAACACATGAGAGGAGCTTTCTGCACATGAACGCAACACAAACCTCACAGCCTGCAGCGCCTCACCTTCACTGCCTCTGATTCAGAGTTTGAACTGATGGAGGTGATGACACTCGGCACAGGATGTTGCTGTAAACCTGCTGAGTGGTATGATGAGAATGTGGGATATCTGTCTGCTTCAGGACGTAGACTGGGCGCCGGCACCTGCTGTCAACGCCTCACCTGACAAACCTGCACACGTCACACAACAACAATAGATGTATTACAGATAAACTCTGTGATTACCTCTCTTATTAATGTACTAAAACATATATAAAACATATATAAAGCTGCAGGAATTAAGCTTGAAAGGCTGGGGAGGGGACACCTCAGTGGAAAGACAGAAAAAATAAACATGCATTCCTCAAAGCCAGGAGGAATCTGGGTGAATTTTGTGACACAGCACGGGGGTGACGCTGAGGATCAATTGTGTGTGTGTGTGTGTGTGTGCGTGTGTGTGTGCGTGTGTGTGTGTGTGTGTGTGTGTGTGTGTGTGTGTGTGTGTGTGTGTATGTTTGCATTCCTTTTGCCTTGACCTCACTGTGGGCGCTTGAACACACATATACCTGCCAAAGTGTGTGTGTCATGCCGTGCCGACCTTCCTGTGTGCTCCTCTCTCGGTCAGGGTGACTGAAGCCGTTGTACATCTGGATGACTTTCTGCAGCGCATGTCATGATGTTAACCCCGACACCCTCTCACCCACAACTCGTGTTCTCCTCTGTCTCCATTTTGTCACTAGTTTTGAAGGTCAGGCATTATGTAAAACTCACCTTTCAGAGCCTGTGCATGCACATTTGGGTGAAATAAAGTGTGAAATAAGATGTTTGTTTTTTTTTAAAGCTGCCTTTGTATGCTGCCTACAAAGTGATTTAACAAGCCTTTTAAGAGCTGGCTCCCGTCACATTACATTACATTACATGACATTTGTTAGACGCTTTTATCCAAAGCGACTTACATACATTCAATACTGTGGACAATCCCCACAGGAGCAATTTGGTTTGAAGTGTCTTGCCTAGGGACACAACGACATGCTGACTGCAGTGGGACTCGAACTTGCTGTCCCCTGATTCAAAGTCCAGCACACTACCCACTGAGCCACAGCCTCCCCGTCACATGAATTTCCTTAAAAATACACCAAAAGTAAGGTATAAATTAATGTTTGCTTTGCAGTTGTTAAAGGACAGTCTTTAATCTATGAGTCATTTATGAGTTGATTATATTTTGTTTCAATATTTTTATTAATAACTGCAAAGTAAGTTATCAAATAAGTGAGGTGGAGTAAAAAGGACAATATTTCCCTGGAGTCCAAAGATGAAATAGCAGAAAATAGATATACTCATGTAAAGTGCAAGTACCTCAAAATTGTATTTAAGTACAGTACATCAGTAAATGTACTTTATTAAATAGTGTTTATTTATTTCAGCTGATTCTAAATCTGCACTCATTGTCAATCAATATTGTAATGAAATCCACGTAAAGAACCTGTTCTGGCTTCTATTAATGGTTACATACCACCCTCTAGTGGACAAAAAGTAAAAGGACAGAAGAAAAATGTGTAGGATTTCACATTCATTAAAGTTCATGAACTGATATTAAGACTTGTGTTGATTTTATTTTTCCACGTGAAACCTTAAGATTGGGGAGAAAGGGATGTTGCTTATGAGCAAACAGACACATGCTGACATCTGCTTCATGCATCTGTTGTGAGGTCCTGTGAAAACCTGAAGACCACCTGTAACCTGTCAGACAATCTCTATATGTAACTGCCTTTACTTTTGTCGACAGGACAACAGAAGTAACATAAAGAGTTTTGCCAAAATTAGCCAAAAGAAGGAACAAACTGAACAGGAAAGGCTTCAAAGGCACTTTTAAGGGAGGATTTAATCAATATTACAGAAACAGAAGCATGAAAAGGTGTCAGGGTCTCCAAAGCCCAAATAATACACACAATTAGAAAATGAAATTCAACAGGGGCCCAAATTAAAAAAAATGGTGTTACTTTGACATAAATCTATTCCTGGAGTAACTACTTTTGTGACAGTTTTGTGTGTATTGGAAACAGGTTTTGGGTTCTTTTCTTGCTTTATGTTAGACAATTTCAAAAGAGGGCAAAAGGGCAGGTGCTCAAGCCCCCTGTGAGGCCTATCTGTGCACGTGTCTGCTAAACAGTCTCACGGATCTATCTAAAAGAAAAGAGGAAAAGGGTCAACATACAGAAGATAACCAGCACAAGGCTTCCCTGGAGTTATAAACACTGCAAATATATAGATATCAGAGCTGTTGTGAGGTGCTATCGAGAAAACTGAGTTTCACCAGCAGCTGGACGCTCATATGCAACATTACAAAACAATGTAAAAGGCAGGAAATTTTTTTTTTAAAGTGTATATACAGACAAAAAGAGGCACAGAGGAACATCTATGGACGTTACACAGCATTTTATTGGTTTAAAGTTTATTCAAAGCATTGGATGTATCTGCAATTATAGTAAATGTATAAAATGTGCATGAAGTGTGCAGCAGAAGCACTCAACTATAAAAAAAAAAATCACAGTTTAATACGTTTTTTTATGTGATTTAAAACTAAAAACATCCAATAGTTTCCGTCCTGCGTAGAGTACTTCTTCGGTAGTGTTCAAACATGAGTCATCATCATCATCATGACTCATAACCTGCAGTGTACCGAGGGAGGACAGCATTTGAGGGAATAAAGGAACTATGTTTGCAGAAAAAGAACTTGGATCCGCTAATAGATAAAAAACAAGGAAGCTGGAGTATATCTGGAACTCATCGCTAAGCTAACACTGACATTCGCTGAACTCATAACCTGAGGGGTCAGAGGTCACAGTGATACCGTGAGGCCAAGATCATTTTCTGTTGCAACACCCGAGAGATATTCTGCAAGGAGAGTTTTATGCAATGCTGTATGTGACATTGTCCTTGCTCCCACTCCCACTGGGTTTTCCTTTGCAGCCTTTAACTTCTAACCTACTTTCTTCAGAGCAGGCTGGAGGTCTAAAAGTCATCTGAAACCCATCTGACCTCAAAGGACCTCCACGTTGAGAAACTCTCACATTTGGAAAAGCAGTCTGTGGGCAAATGCTCGCTGTATGTTGGTAAATTCTAAGTAATCAAATCAAAGGGTTGTTTCATTATTATATTTAAGTTCAAATGAGACCACTTTTATGTGGATAAAATCTATTATCAGTCAGCAACAATTCTCCTCATTTTGGAAACCATGTTGAAACACTGCACACACTAGTCTGTGTTGGATATGGCATGTGTGTTATATGTTGTGATCATGGATGTTGCCCTTCGTTTCTGTCATGTGATTGTGATGTGCTATATGTGACATGTATGTAGTAACGTGTGTTGTATGCATTTTATTGTTCTCTTTTATCCTTTCGCCTCTATCTAATTGTCTTTCGTCCTTTCTTTATAACAAATGCTGTTGATATATTGTGATTTTTAGGGTGTCTATTATCATCTGGCCGGGGACAACAGCTGAAAATGAGCAATAGGCGCGTTCACACCGCAGTACTTTTCCCACTTTAGTTCCGATATAGTTCCGAAATGTTGCGTTCACACCAAAAAAATCCGGAACTAGAACTTAGTTCATGAGATCCTTTCCACCCCTTTTCAGTCCCTGCTAGAGAGCAGGTACTTTCATGGGAGAAAAGGGTTCCCATTTCTGATTGGCTGGGCGGATTGCAAACCACGCCCCGTAAAACTCCCAAAAAGTTTTGTGAAGCCGCCATTTTATTTTCCTCGCATTAGCATTATTAGCATTAGCCCAGCGCACAAACGGAGAGAGAGGGTGTTTCTCAATTGCGAGTAAAGCTGCTTCAGAGCCACTATTTCAAGCATACTACGTCATCGAGTGCCGCTGAAGTACTGTTCCATTCTCCAGTATACTTGGAAATCTACCGAGCCCGGCGTACTCCGTTTGGAGAAATATCGAGTGTGCACATGAGTAGACTTCGCGGTCTTAAAATCCCCACAATGCTTTGCGCACGGACCAATTTCCCCAAATCTATGGCGGAAGATGTAAGGCGGGGCCTCTCATATGACGCACACCTGCACACTTGCTAGCGTGTTCCACTCTTTGTTTTCCAAATGTCAGGAAGTATTCTTGACTCGCTTCTGAAGCAAGATGCTCGGCAGACATGTGCTACCAAGCAAGCGTACTCGCGATTGAGAAACACCCAGAGACTAATTTATGGCAACACAAAATAAAACATGGGAGCGGTGGAGATGAGGAGCCTAGTGGCGTAACTATCGACGGGGCAGCCGGAGCAACGCACCGGGGCCCCGAGCCGGCAAGGGGCCCATGCAAAAAACAAAAACCCCCACAATGCTTTGCGCACGGACCAATTTCCCCAAATCTGTGGCGGAAAATGTAAGGCGGGGCCTCTCATATGACGCACACCTGCACACTTGCTAGCCTGTTCCACTCTGTGGGTGTTTCTCAATCGCGAGTAAAGCTGCTTCAGAGCCACTATTTCAAGCATACTACGTCATCGAGTGCCGCCGAAGTACTGTTCCATTCTCCAGCATACTTGGAAATCTACCGAGCCCGGCGTACTCCGTTTGGAGAAATATCGAGGCTGCACATGAGTAGACTCCGCGGTCTTAAAATCCCCACAATGCTTTGCGCACGGACCAATTTCCCCAAATCTGTGGCGGAAAATGTAAGGCGGGGCCTCTCATATGACGCACACCTGCACACTTGCTAGCGTGTTCCACTCTTTGTTTTCCGAATGTCAGGAAGTATTCTTGCCTCGCTTCTGAAGCAAGATGCTCGGCAGACATGTGCTACCAAGCAAGCGTACTCGAGATTGAGTAACACCCACAAAACCCAAAGCAGAAGAAGTAGTGACGTCAGCGGCTTCATTTGCCTAATCCTCCCCCAGGGACTTATTCCGGTGTGAACTAGATCTGCTTTAAGAGTTCTGATGAACTAAGTTCTGATGAACTAAGTTCTGATGAACTAAGTACGGCAAAGTACTTGGTGTGAAAGCGCCTAATGTTGGCTAAAGCTGCCCCATTTACTGTTTTTTGTGACAGTTGATTAATAAATAAAAAAAAACTCATCACAAGTCATTGCTTCTCCTTTCGTCAGCTCAATATAAGTCTAGCATTACATCTATAACCTGTTTATAGACCCATTCATACTCTGCAATAATACTTGTATAAATAATTATGAGTAGGGATGATTTGTTGAAGAAGCAACACTCCAAAAAGATGACAAATCGTTTATTGATGAGCCAAGTTTACCCGGTGTATTTGTACACTCGTCACCAGCAGCTGGCAATAAAATGAACCCAACAGACAAAACTAAACATTATACTTTTATCCAAAAAAAAACATTTCTGTTACAGAAACAGTGGTGTGAGACATCGTCCATTGAAATGTAGACTTTATAACAGATCTTAATCAATAGATTGTGATCATCATCCAACAGTCACACAAACCAAAGAACAAAAGAAAGCACCGATTGAAAAATTCTGAATGTGACTTTACTCTAAAAACAGCGAAACTTCACCAAACATCTGTGTTTAAAAAAAAATAAAACGATGACCCTCAAGCTATGAACAAATTAATTGCTCATTCAATGAAAATCTTCCACATTGCCTCGGACACAAACAGAGGTCCATCAACCCAGAGGTCTACAAAACGTCTGAATTCAGGACAATCTGCTTAAACAGCACGCAGACAGTGTCACACACACACACACTTCAGTTTGGACTGGATGATAAATACAAGGCAGGCGAGCACGACATCACACAAAAAATAAGAGATAAAATTAAGTCTCCATGAAAAATTGCTTGGAATCGTGTCAAAAAAAGAATTCCTGATTATTTTTTTTATTTTTTTAAATGTACAAAACAAGAGCGTCACATGGTTCCAGGTGTGACCTCGTGAAACAGTCCCACTTTTTTTTACATCAATAGCGGCGTCCGAACGCCCCCCCCTGCAGCCCCCCCCCCTGCATCAGCTGGTTCTGTCGGTTCAGAGCGCCGGACAGAGACTGAGACGTGCCCGTGTTCGTGTTCATGTAGCTGCCGCGGCTGCTGGAATAAAACCACAGAAGAAGACACAATCAATACACTGTTCCAGGAGGGGAATGTAATGAAGGACATTTACTACCTTTTTTCATGATATACAATTTTGAGGAGCTCATATTTGACCTTTTTCAATTTATTTTCTACTACAAAGCCAATATTATGGCAGGGCAATATATTGATCTCCTGATACCAGACTAGATATCTTGTTAGATTTTGTATATTGTCCTAATGTGGCACAAGTGTTGTCTATTTCATTTGTTTTACAGTAGCAGTGTAGTAAGAGGATGACATTTTCTATTTTTCATCATTTCTCTTTATCCACTAAGTAATTAAATCAATTTTAGAGATGATTATTTAACGGAAATCTTATTGTGTAATTATTTTTCTACATTCTCTGTGACAGAGTGCTTTACAATTTTACTTCAGTAAAAATGGTAGTACTTATGTCGCCGTTCTAACAAATAGAGTGCTTGCTATTGATTGATAATAGGGATGTGCCGATCGATATCGGCCGATACTCACTCTCTGCCGATCGATCGGTGCTCTCTAAAAATGCCGATCACGAGAGCCGATCGCATGACGTAAAATTATGACGTAAAATACATGACACTTTTCTCTCTGCGCAGCAAAACAAGCTGTCTAGTCTGGCAGTATTTTAAGTGTCCGAAAATGACAATAAAATAGCGGTATGCAACGTGTGTGTGAAGCAGAAATCCTGCAGCTCCACCCGCTGTGACGGACCGGTGAGCGGAGCAGAACACACATTAAGAGTTAGACCTAACACACTTAGCTATTTTATCTACCTCTGGAACAAGCTAAACTAGTTATACATATATTTATTCTTCACTGTCGGGTCACTCATTACTGGATCAGTGAGCTGCATGAGACGATACTGACGGGCTGTCAGGAGAGAGAGAGAGAGGGGGAGAGAGGAAAAGAGAGCGCTTCCGCTCATTTCTCCTGTGTTATTATCCAAAGTTAATGTAAACTTGAATAATGTACTTCATTTGAATGTAATAATTATGTTGGTTGTTGTTTGTGGAAGCGCCAGTGAATGAGCCCCATTAACTGAGTTTTAAACATCGCTTTAAATGGAAGATCCCCATAGGCCCCGCCCACTCGATCGGATCGGGATCGGCCGATACTGATTCTGGCGATCGGCCCCAAAATTGGCGATCGGAGCATCCCTAATTGATAACATCCAAAATGAGGGATAACTCCTTTGCTCACCTGGCCATTCCTCCCCGTGCGATGTGGCTCTGGCCCGGGATGGCTCCGTCTCTACCTGGAGCAAAAAGCAAAACATCAGATGGTTAGAACAGAGAGTTAAACATCCGTCTCTAAAGCCTTTCAGTAGAATTCAATCTAAAGTTTATGGACATGTTGCACCACTTTCCTTCTGCCTGCTCCTATACTTGTCATCCTCCACTCTTACCCTAGGAAGGCAAACTACTATTCTTCAAAATGTACATTACAGGTCATGTATGGAAACCTTTATCGTCAATGTACAATTTCAATGAACTGACGTTTGAAACTAAACTGTAGATTCCCAATCATATCAAGAAAAAGCAGCCCATGTATGAAGTAGTCACCAAATGACAAGATCTTTTTTAAACAAAAACAATGCCTTTATTTTCATGGCAAAGTCACGTCAGATGTAAAAACAAAAAACAGTTTGTTTTCAAGGTCTCTGCCATGAAAACAAAGGCATTTTAATCGTACTTTAGAGAGGCTGCTTTGGATATTTCTTGGTATTTTGTCTAAATATGTATTAATAATCAGAGAGAACAGTACCCTATAATATCACAAAAGCATATATTGTGTTTTTATATGCACATGGTAGCATGTAGCTATTAGAGTTACATAAATGTAGTTCAAACTAACTTTATTTGATGAAAGGAAGCGCTCCTACCCAAACATTTTAATGTAACTAGTAGTACAGCCATCACACACGCACAAAAGAAAAATCAAGCATACTTTGCCATGTTCTGTCTCCATCCCCCTTCCTGCTAGAGTCCCAGTCTCGACCTCCCTCTCTAAAAGACAAAAATCATTTTAACTAATGATGAAGATGTCAGCGCTGGACACGGCTTCATGTTAAATGTAGTGGCAGCTCAGGCTGAGTCTCACCTGGGGTTGATGCGTTTATCAAAACCTCCGCTCCAGGAGTCTCGGCCCTCTCTGCCGTGTCGGTCTGAGAAGTGCTGAACGAAGAAACACGGGAAGGTTAGAATTCACTTATTACATATTAGATTACTTTACTCTATTGTCATTACATAATGCAAGCAGAGTTTAACTAGGGGTAGTGGTGGTCTAATGCAGCGGTTTTCAAAGTGTGAGGCGCGCCTCCCCTGGGGGGCGCCAGAGAGCTTCAGGGGAGGCGCAGCGTGAGAAAAAAATAAAGAGAAACAGTGAAATCTAGCTCGTTAACTTCAGCTAACTTTATGCGAGCGGCAACATGGATCGATTTTTAGTGAAGTTATCTAAAGTGAGAGAGGAGACAGCGTCTGGCCACCCCAGTTGGCAGCTTTGTTTTGAAATAAAAGTTGTGGCTCATCGGACATTTATCAGAGAAAATCCCTGATGTCCGAGGGCAAGTGAATGCAGCACAAGACGCGAGCCTTGTAACCCTGGCGCGAGCGAGGAAATGTGATTGGCGGCGATTTCAATTGAACGGGCGGCAGAAAACGAGAAGCATTCGGACCCAAGTACACGGAAGGAATAAGGTATTTGCGGTCTACAATGACAGAGAAGAGACTGTCAAGTGTGGCTGTACTCAGCATTGAATCAAAACGCACTAAAGCTTTGGATCTTAATATTTTGTGAGGCGTTTTGCTGAACAAGATGGTAATCGCCGCATTCAGCTGTAATAGGCATGCCAACTTGATGCTCTGCTCACGGATGACTCGAGCATAAAAAACTGTTAAGATGATGACCTTACGTGTGTACATATATTTTTTTCTTTGTGGGGTCTGCCCTGAGAAAGTCAAATAAGATGGTGTGTACAACTACACTGCCCAGACAAAAATAAGTAACCACTTTGATTTAACTAGGCCAGTAGGTAAGGGCATTCCACTGGTTAATAATACCCCTGCATTATAGCAACAACAATAATAATAATAATAATAATAGCAATAATAATTGTGAGGGGGGGCGCGACTGTTCTTATGTTCTCTGAGGGGAGGCTCACCTTCCCACACTTTGAAAACCCCTGGTCTAATGGATAGTGAGGTGGGCTGAAGATCGGAAGGTTGTGAGTTCAAATCCCGCCAGGAACACCACCACTAGTGTGCGCTTGAGTAAGGCACTTAGCCCTCAGTTACTCCAGGGAGAATGTCCCTGTAATTGGTAATTGTAAGTCGCTTTGGATAAAAGCATCAGCTAAATGAAATGTAATGCAACTAAATTAGGAGGGTCTAACCAGAGTGCAAAATCAATGATATTTATCACTCACACACACACACACACACACACACACACCTCTTACCTGACTATCTCTGTCCGCGGTGCTGCGAGGGTTGTCCCGCCTGTCCAGCATCGTGTCTTCTTGGTAACGGCCCCGGTCTCTGTGGTCAAAGTCCTGATACCGGTCCTGACGGCCGAACTCCGAGCGGCTGTAGCGGTCGTCCAGAGCCATGCGCTTCTCAGGCCAGTCCTCCTTCCTGAGAGAGGAGCAGAGAAACTTATCATGCTGCTATTTTCACTAGGATAGAATACTTATTTGATTTATAACACGTGTTTCTATTAAACATACTAACATACTATTTATGCCTTACATCTGCACTGTGCCCTTGTTGTATGTATCAATGTTAATGTCCCTTATTTTGCGACAAATAAAGGATTTCATATATACAGTACATACAGAAGTAGTGAAGCTCCAAACCTTATTATCGGAAATGTGTTTTTATTATATCTTAGGACGAGTCCTCACTAACCCCTAGATTCCACCGGGTCCGTCTGCGTCGCGGTACGGCCGCGCCGCGGCGTTCGCAAAGATCACTCTAGTTCACTCTAGTCAATGGGTGCTATTCCACCAGACGCGCCGTGTTACGGCTCAGAAGCGTTTCAGACGCGTCTCGGCGCTGGGCTCTGCTCAAAATAGGATGCAAGTCTATTTTCGACGCGAGGCGTTGCATAGCGCCGGGCATGAACTGGACTGGTCAGAGCATCCAGTCAATCCCCAAAATAAACACATTTTGCAGACTCTATCCCTCCGTAGTCTTTCAAGTAGGAGGAGAAATGCCAGCGTTCTCCTCCGGTTTACAGGCACTGTGTAAATTATATATAGAATAATTATGATGATGAATGCATTTTTTTTTACCACTAAAATACAGCAACACATCTTTGATTCATGTCGTTTATAACTGGACTTTTACAATTATTATTAACTTTGTCTGTACAAAGTAGCCTGTCCAGGCACGACGCTCCGCTTCTGAAACGCGCCCGGTGGGTTATGACGCTGGAGGAGGTTGGACCAAAACCGCGGCGCAGACGGACCCGGTGGAATCCCGGGGTCACTACTTTTAAATCCAGGCTGAAGACTATTCATATCTCACACTGCACTGTAACCTTTATTCATGTACCTTTGTTATTTATGTTTTATTCTCTTTGCTTTTAAATGAGTGTTTTTAAATGCTATTTCATAATATGTTTCTTAATGTCTTTCATTTTTGTAAAGCACTTTGAATTGCCTTGTGTTGAAAGGTGCTATATAAATAAACTTGCCTTGCTTAACAATTAGGAAATATAACTAATTATTTTGACTGATTGCATATGATTCATGATATTTGATCATTTTTGCACTCACTGACATGTTGTAAACTGGGATTACTCTGCAGCTCCACGATGTTTTTTGATATATAGCCTTTAAGAATGAGTGTGCCGTCACTATGTACCTGCTGTCGATGTCGTAGGGTCTCTTGAGGGAGCGGCGGTCCTGCTCGTAGCGCAGCTGCTCCTGCTGTCGTCGCAGCTCGTCCCTCTCCCTCATGATGCGCTCCTGCTCGCGCCGCCTCTCGTACTCGATGCGAAGCCTCTCTCGCTCCAGGAACTGACGCTCCATGCGCTCGGCGTCCAGGCGCTGCTTCTCAACCTGAGGGTTAAACCGTTCAGTGAGTTTATCAACCTGAAACTCGAGAGAAAGTAAGGCTGATGATGAGAAAATTGACAGTTATGATACGGGAACAGCAAATAAATAAATCAGTAATCTGACATTACCTCCAGATAGTCTCTCTTCCGGAGCAAGTGTTTCCTCTCCTCTTTCTCTCGGAACAGACGGATCCTCTCGCGCTCACGGTCCGGACGGGTGTCACGGTCCCGATCGCTGAAAGGAGACGTGTAATATTATATCTCTAGCAATACATGCATGTTTTTGAAGTATATATCAGAGGCATTTGTTATTTACATCATCTGGGACCCAAAGCATGTTCTGAACAGCGAATATTAACTGCTACCATCTAATGGGAGATTCAATAAAGTCAGATTGAAGCATCCTTTGTGCTCCAGCAGCGTTTCCGCCAGGGGGGCGTCTTGCCGTCATTTGAATCCAAAAAAAAAAAAATTTGAGAGAAGATCGAGAGTTTTTATCGCTTGAAATGACGAAAAAGGACAAGGACATCCCTCTGTTGGAGGGGCAAAGGGGTCTGGTGGGATTCTTTTCGCCGCCAGCAAAGTGCATTCCTGTGACTAAAAAAAACAAAACACTGCTGCATCTTCCAAGGACCATGCCAGGAGGGGTGTCCCTGTCGGCAGGGAGACGTTAAGAGATAGTATAAGGGACGGCTCAATTCAAAATTCAAGTCACGTGACACCACCTGACACAACGTGACTTGACACAACGCGACTTGACACAACGCGACTTGACACAACGCGACTTGACACAACGCGACTTGACACAACGCGACTTGACACAACGCGACTTGACACAACGTGACGTCACCACCAATAAAGTAATATCGTATCGTATTTAGAGTATATCCCAAGACTTGTTTTGCTAATTTTTCTTTTAAGAAACTGTCAAAAATAAACTAGTGCAAATGTCTGGTGATTATGTAACCGGAGTTTTTCTTCATCCTTTTCCAGCTCTGTTCAACTTCAGTCTCCAAGTAACCTGGGGGGTATACTACGAATCTAGTTCAACATATCCTGGATATGTTTTGAGTTATCCGGTTGACTAAATCCAAAAAAAAAACGCTCTCGCTAAACGGTCCTACGACGCTGGCTATCAACTCGATTGCTCAAGCCAGCCGCGTCCTATCTAGTTAGGTGCGCGTTCACATAAAAGGGGTGGTATTTGGAGTGTTCGACCAATCACAAACATGGACAAGCCGTGTACTGACAGCGCAGCGCGTCATATATTTCCTGAATGAAAAGTCAACTAATATTAGACAAATATGAAGATGTTAAACTTTAAACATCCATGACTTAAACACTTTATCCAGGATAAAAGCCACATAGCTGCAGCTGCAAGGTGAATACAGCTGGTAACAGAAAAAGTGTTTGAATACGTTCATTAACAGTTTTATGATATCACTGCTGCCCCGTCCAAGACACGAGTGGATCTGACTTTAATTACATTTGACAAGTGTTTCGTCAACTTAATGTGTTGATTAAAATAATACTTCTGCATACAGTATGTGACACTGTGAGTGTTGCACGCCAGATACGGCTCAAGAAGCTGACTCCGATAAGGAAATATATGATACATTATGATGTGATATGAATGATAATGGGACACATCGCCGTCTGCACTCACAGTGCCGCGGACTGTAGGCTACGTAATGTTACTTTGATCCGGTTACTTATGTTGTGGCAGATATTTAAGTAAGCTTTCTTAGCTTGCTAAACGAAAATCTTGATTCGTAGCACCCTGGTGCGGCAGCTGGATAAACTACATTAGCTAAAGCAGTGAAAACTGTTTTGGACGCATTACTATTGTTGCACGGTATATACACCCAATCCTAATTATATGAGACATTTGAATCCGGTGAAAAATGATTATGTACAAACTGATACAAAAATAATTTCTTCATAACTCCACATTTTTCGAACAATCTTTATAAGTTAATAATGTTAGTTAAAGGATCCTTACGTTCTGCGTCTCTCCACCTCTCTGATCTCCCTCTCTCGCTGCCTCTGTCGCTCCCTCTCTCTCTGCTCCTTGATCTGGTCGAACGACAGGATTTCTTTCGTCTCCTTACTCGGCGACTTGCGGTCCCGACTCTTTGAGCTCTGCAGAAAAGACAAGTAGAAAGTTAGGGAAGAGTTTTTAAGAAGTCAAAATCTAATCCGTCCAGCAGATATGAATCAGAGGTTCTGTATTTCAGGGCCACTGTGTGAGGAAGTGTTTCCTTACTCGTTCTTTGCTCTTGGTTTTCACACTGATGACAGGCTCTCCTTTGGACTTGTCCATAATTACAGTCCTTTCGTTTCGCCCTGTCAAACAAACACAATTGATATTGAAAATAAGAATGAAGGTTTTAGAGAGGAGACACATTTTTCAGGGTTACTTCGAAGTTACAAGCTGGAAATATTGCAGATGTCTTACCTTTGCCATCTTCTCCTTGTCCCTCAGCTTGACCGTCCTTCACCTCGGTTCTACAGACAATATGAACAGTGTGAGCTTTATCAATTTAATCAATATATAGTTCACTCTCCAATAAAGTTGATTTTCACATTTGTTTTTTCACACTTCTTAATGCTGTTAGGTTACCACCGGCTAAAAATGTATGCACATGTGATATTTAAAAGCACACAGGACCAAAATACCAAGCTGAGAGTACACTTAAAGATGCAGCAGCTTGTACGCGGTCTTACTTGGAGTCAGAGGAGTGTCTCCTGTCACTGCCAGACTTCTTGGGGTCGTTCTTGTCTGCAGGCTTCTTCCCCGCAGGCTCATTCTTTGCCTAAAATATTAAAATAGTAACAAGTTAACTCATAGAAGATGAATGAACAGATTCACACTAATCGTATCATACAATAAACGTGAACAATGAGTCTTGTGTATGCAGCTGATGAGGTTGTTTCTGTCAACATATTACATTTAGCAATCCACTTCTATTTCACAACAGACTTGAAGGTGACATTTTAATTATGGAAAAACTTTGACAGGCTGTTTGGAGAGCACCACCCTAAAAGTAAATAAACATCTAGACCAGCGGTTCCCAACCTGTGGGCCGCCAAATAATTTGCAAAACATTATGATTTGTGTGGAAACATTTCATTATTAAGATTTTTATTTTTATTTGAACCTCTTTCCCTTTCTCTTTCTTGATCCTCCTTAGCAACGGTCATTACAGTCCTTGACGGCGGTCTGCTCTATACGTGTCACATGTTCTGAATTGACCAATCAGAACTTTATTTAGCCTCCGTATTGTTTATGGTTGAATGTGTTAAGATTCTTAAAGGGGCGCCGAGTTGAAAAAGGTTGGGAACCGCTGATCTAGACTGTTTTATTTTTCTTCTTCTCTTATCTCAATGATATAAATATAATATTATAATCAAGAGTCTTCCTCCTGACACTGACCCGCTCCACAGAGATCATCCTGCCGTGCAGCTCAGTCCTGTGGAGGTGCTCGATGCACTTTGAGGCCTCCTCAGTGGAAGACATGGTGACAAAACCATAGCAGCGAGCCCCGGGACTCTTAGCATTCGTCACCACCTTCGCTCCAACAACCTGCAGGGAAACGGGAAGACAAGGAGGAACAAATAAGAAATCCTCACATTTTAGATAAGATTAAAAGTGATGTGTAAATTGGTGTGGTAAGGAATAGTTAGCTTGGACTTACCTTGCCATATTTGCTGAAGAGAGTCTTCAGATCAGTCGCTCTAGTAGTGGAAGAAAGACCGCTGACCCACAGATTTCTGCTACTGCTAGCCGCAGCACTTCCAGCGGCTATACAACAAATAAATGACCATGTAACTGACTGAATTTAAAAAGACAAAAACAAACACTTGATTCTAGGTCTGCACAGTTTATAAAATATAAAACCTGATGTTTGTTTCCGAGGATTACATGGTCGACAGTTAAACTAAAATGTGGGCCATAGAAACGTTTCTTGAATGGAGAAACTGCAGTCCAAGTCATTCACAGAGAGCACATAGGCATCATGAAAATGCACTGAATTCAGGTAAAGAAAAAACATATTTTCAATCTTATTTTGATTATTTATTTGAATATCAGGAACGTAGCACTCGGTAAAAGTGAAAACAGTGCTCCAGGGTATATGCAGGAATCCTGAAGTCAAATGTAAGACCTTTTAAGACCATTTTTAAGACCATTTTTAAGACCCTTTCCATACATTTTAAGACCTCATCGCCACTTTGAGTTTTAACCGGTTACCTTGGCGACACACTTTACCTCACATTGACTATATTCAGTATTGATTGTCCTTCCTCCTTATCTTCCAACCATTTGGACGCAAACTTGCATTTCCCCATAACGATGTTGTTTAACAACCGGCGTAAACGGACCTTCGTGCGCTATCAAGCAGTGAGCGTGCGATGTCCTGTTCAGATGACGTCAAACCCAACGGGATGCCATAAATAAACTACACAGAATCACACTACACACCTACGCAATGATTACATTCAGGCAGACTGTAGAATACAACCTCTTTGGACCATTTATATACTTATTGAAAACAAGCTACAAAATGTAATACCTTGGAAAATGCCGTTTAATACTTTTTAATAGCCTTCATTTTCGCTAAATTGATTGATCAACTTTTAATACTTTTTAAGACCCCGCGGACACCCTGTGCTCTGTTGATTTAATTTGCGTAAATGTTATTAAAATGTTGCGTCTAGGTCTCATTTTGCAGAAAAACACATTGTAAAAATGCAGCACAAAAGGCAAGGGAAAGCAGTGCTATGTTTATCAAATGAAAAAGGGCAGAATATAAAAGAATATTTTTGGCCCTACCCAATTAATATTTATGAGAAATGATATTATCTCATTCGACGTGATTATGATTCTGGTCATAGCAGTGCAGCTCTACTCGACACTCACCTGTCTCATCTTTTGTCTCAGTCTTGGCATCGTTCTCCTCAGAGCTAGAGGCAAAGAAAAAAAGCAATAAGCAAACAGCAGTGAGGGTCCTCGCCATCTCTCCTCATACAGATGTTTATAGTTGTGTTTTATGGTGTAATACAAACTGACGGTGATCAGCCCATCATGATCCATAGAGCAGGGATTTAACAGTGCATAAATGGATTTGGCAATCCCAATACATTACTTGTTAATAAAGTCAGATCGGTGAGTGTAAAGAATCACAAATGAAAACGGACAAATGCACAGAACGTTTTTTTTTTTTTACCTCCAAAAAGAGCAATCCAAATTTTGCTAGCACAAAGGAGCCAATGCAACAGAGATAGCCATTTTGGTTTCTAGTAGACATAAAGCAACAAACCTCTTTTTCGGATCATCGCCCTCTACAGAAGAGGACTCTTTCACTGTGGACGCTGAATCCGCGGCAGCTTTCTCTTCTGTCTTCTCATCCTCCTCCTCACCCCCCATTTCTGTATCAACAGTTTCTCCCACAGTGCCCTGTACGCTATCACTAACAGCCTGCGTGCTTTTGTTTTCAGAGTCAAATGTCTCTTCTGGGGCTTTCTGTGTGTCCCCAACCTCTAAGGCGTCCGTCTCGACAACATCCCGGATGGTATCGACAACATCCCGGACGGTCTCGACAACATCCCGGACGGTCTCCACAACATCCCGGACGGTCTCCACGTCTCCAGAGGCGGCCTGCTCGGACTTGTCTCCGGTGTCGGACACATTGTCTTCCCCTCTGGCCGCGGCAGCTTGCTCTTCTTCGGGGATCGTCTCGGGGCTCTGGTGCTGATCTTCGTTAAGTGGCTCAGATAAACAAGACCCGGCTACTTTTTCATTTTCTACGGATTTAACAGGAATAGAATGGCACAGAGTTTAATCACTTCTGAAACACAGCAATGGTTAACGAGGAACTGGCAAGGCCTGGATTAGGAACGGCATGACCACTGGCCTGTGCCTTAGAAACTATGAATTAAAACGATGAAGCAGACCCTAACGAGAGACTGGAAGAGAACCCAAAAGGCTGGAGGACAACTGAGCAACTGGTGCCACTCATTTTTCACCACAGTGTTCACCTGATGCAAAGCAGACAAAGAGTTCAGTGCTGAAGAAAGCCACAAGATCAGCAGTGCGGCAGCAGATTCTCGCTGCAGTCCCGTCTTCTTTCGACCTTTGACGTAACCAGTGTCCATTCGTAATGACAACAACTTTAGCTCAAGTCCAGCAAGTTCATATCCAGCTGATTTCTGAGTCCATGTCTTTAAAAAGTGAGTCTTGGTGGATCTTCTGTCTTTGTCTTCATGTGGCAAACCTAGAAAGACTGCGGTCACACCTCCCTGACCATGTTTAATTGCTGTCAATGTGCATCAAGTTGTTAACCACACTTCATTGTTGTAGTGCAAGAAGATAACTGGCATCTTAAATCAATTTGACCAGTAATATGTATACGTTATGGTTAACCACATTTCAACACAAAGCCAGCAATTCCCTTTGGGCTTCCAGTCTCTCCCCCTAACAAAACAAAGTGTTTGCATTCCAAGCTCCACACTGTAAAAAGATGCCGCCACCTTTTTTTCTCTCAAACCATTTCTTACAGTACCTGTTACTTCTTTCACGTCATCTGCATCTGGATCCTCCGCCTAAAAGAAGACAATGATGTCTTAATGAATGTGACAGTTTGTGAAATGTGGATTACCTTAGAGCAGGGGTGTCAAACTCAAATACACAGTGGGCCAAAATAGAAAGATGGGTACTAGTCGAGGGCCGGACTGGTTCAATGTTTGTTGCAAAACTTATTGAAATGAACTTATTGCACATATTAAACCTGGAACTAACAAAGCTTAAATGATTGCCTATAAAAACAACATTAAACATTAAATAATCAGTTGCATTCATTTCTTATGGCTCTATCTGCAGATTTTCCAGAGTCATTTCTTATGATCACATTTTTCCACAGGCCAACAACAGCTTCAAAAAAACTATTTCCCTCAAAGAAAGAACCAAACATGCCCTGTTGTCGTGAGAGAAAAAGTGCAGAAGGAAACATCCATTAAACTCAGTGTGCTGCTCTGTGACGCTAGTTCAAGCCAGATACTTGGCATCTCATCTTGGGTGCAAGGTCATCAATGTTTGGGGTCAGGCTCTGAGCTGAGGAGACCCTCAGGATGGAGTGAAGGTGTGCGTGCAATATACCGGCGGGCCAGATCTAATAGTAATTAAAAATTATCCTGCGGGCCGAAATTAAATCCACCAAGGGCCTGATTTGGCCCCCGGGCCTTGAGTTTGACACATGTGCCTTAGATTCACAAGCTTTACATGCTGGAAGATATTTGTGAGGGAACATACCATAGTGATTGATGAGTTAGTCAGTAATTCCTCCTTCTCCTCTAACATCTCGGATGCCTCCATCTGCTAAAAAAACAAACAAATGCGGTCACATTAAAAAACCTGCCAGTTAGACGGACAGAATATCAGAATGAGTTGACAAGTTTGTTCTTGTATGATTTCTCACCTCTGGAGCTTTTGCCTCATCTTCTGACTCCAAGATCTTGTTTTCATTTTCGTCTTTCAACAGTGCGTCGTCGTCACAGGGTAAATTGACAGTTTCCTCCTCATCGTCCTCGGCTGGTATCCCGTTGTCATTCTCCGTGTCATCCAGAACGCTCATGTCGAGGATGTCCATTTCCTGCATGTTCTCATGATCATCCTGATGCTCCTCCTTCAAAGAAAGACAGACAGACATTTGCTGAAGTCTATAAAGAACGCTGAACAGCAGTATCGAAAAACTATGCAGGGAGTTCAATTCTGCAAAGCATCCCGTTATAGAACTGCTTAAGTGTGAGAAAATAGGTTCAGCAAACTCACATTGCAATCTTCCTCCATAGTGCTTTCTTCTGGTTCATCGTTCTCTGGCATTGCATCTGCAGAAAATATGATTTAGTTTAGTCAAAGGGCTCATTTTGATGTCTCAGAGGTGTCAAAGAAATGTTCGGTGGGTCACAGAAGTGCAGATTTACCTCTACAATTTGCACAGTTGGTACACCTTACACCACAATGCACTTCAATACCAACTTTTCTAAATTACTATTGCCTTTATAGTAGGGCTGAACGATTAATCGATTTTAAATCGAAATCGCGATTTTAAATGATGCAATTATCAAATCGCAAAGCCTGCGATTTATTTTTTGTTCTTCTTGTGTGTCAGTCATCCACACCAATCAGAAGTGCTGTGCTCCACATGTACCAGTCATTGTTAACCAATCAGAAGTGGCCCATGATAGTAGGTGATAAGACAGATTGATCCAATCATCTGCCTAGTATTTTTGAAATACTTTTCCAAATGGCTTCCAACGGAGCGTTCCTAGATGGTTTGGTGAAACAAACCATCTGAGTCAGGTTAGTAATGCTCCATCACATGTTCTACATCTATTACAGGGTGAGTCTGAAACTGAAGCTTGACTTTAAAGCAACCCAACGGACGTTTCATGTAAGTTTAGTTCTTTCACTCGTAGCTCGGGCTGCGGGGGTGCTAGAGACGGGAGCACGTTGATACGACCTTCCTAGCCGGAGATATGGCCGCATTTTACAATGAACCTCCGTTGGGTCGCTTAAAAACAAATATCGCAAATCGAATCGCAATATCTGTCAGAAAAATCGCAATTACATTATTTCCCCAAATCTTGCAGCCCTACTTTATAAAACAGCTCTCTTACAGTCTCCTACTAAATTCCACTTAATAAAACTCATTAAATATTGGTTATTTGTTGCAGACAATGACATTGCTTAGCACTTAAACTACTTGTGGGACCTGCCTAGGAAAATATACACTGTACATTTATTGAAAATGGAAATTAAATACAGGGAAACATTTGAAATTCTACTAATTTAAGTATATGTTTTACTCTGGCGTGGCAACTACTCATTACATGTTCTTTTAACTCTTCCCAAGGAAGCCACAAAAGCCTTTGGGAAACTACTTTAAGCCACTATGACACAAAAATATGGAAAACTCTGCCGTTTAAATGCTAGATTTGCTGACTCAGTGGACAGTTTCGAATGACGACTCAAATCGTCTCTTTTTAAATAGCTTATATTTGACTACGTGCTCTTTCAGATGATAGAGAACATATTTTCTCCCTTCCTCCGTGTGTATTTGTTTTTCCAAACTATTGTTCTGTTGCAGAACTGTAATAACTCTGTGCTGCAAAAAACACAAGACTGAGTGTGCAAAGACAGAGCAGACCGAAATAACACATTTTTCTGCAAACTGCATCTGGTCCATTAGACTTTGAGTTTACCTCTAGATAAGATTAGATAAGATCAGGGTTCATACACTTTTTCACCAATGATTTTCCATGACTTCTCCACGACCTTTACCTAATATTCCATGACCAAAACCATTACTCTCTCAGCGGTACCACTGAAAATGTGTCAGTTAAATGCCATTTTATGTTTCATTACTATACGATACAGTATTTATTATCATTATAGTATTACTATTTCGGCGATTAGCTAAAATATAAATTATATTTGATGCAACTTTAGTTACATTTCCATGACTTTTCCAAAACTTTGGGAAAAATATTGTTTTCCATAACTTTTCCAGGGCCTGGAATTAGCATTTTGAATTTCCATGACTTTTCCAGGTTTTTAATGACCGTAAGAACCCTGTAAGATACACCTTTATTGATCCCCGTAGGGAATTTCAGGTATATTAGCATGCAACAGAAACAAGGGTGAAACACAGGATAGGACAGATATGAATTCACAAAAGGATGATCGTAAAAGTAAAGAAGTGTAAGAAATTAAAAAATGTAACAGTATAGGGTCAAATGAAAGGTGTTTAGTGTTTACATATGTACTACATAATGGTGCCAGTCATGAGTACAGGCAGTCATATACTTTACATTTTGTTTTAAAACTGTAAACACCTATTTTTTATATATATTTATTTGTATTAGCACAGTTAGAGGGAGCTCAAGATTGGATAACCAAGACCTTCAATGCTGTAAATGCATGCTTCCCTGCTGTGGATATGATAGAGAATGTGCATGCAATACCACTACACAGTATCATGTGTCACTTGGCAAGCAGAGCTGACTTTCCAGTCTAGTTTCATTTAAACAGGAACTAATAAAGGCGGGTAATGATGTCAGAGTGTACGTTATAGGAGTGTCTGGTTCAATGGTGTTCAACATGCAAACCTTACCTTTGGAGGACCGTTTGACGTGAGTAGCTTTCTTAGGGATCGACTCTGGAGCAAGAATAATCTCATCAGGGTTTCCACCCTCTTCCTCGATTGCCTGGTTATGGGGAAACCAACACTTTAATAGACTGTACAAATAAGAAGGAGTTAAAAGTATCAAAAACAAGGTAAAATGTGTAAAAACCTAAAAATAAATAAAAGATTGGAGCAGTTGTTTTGTTTTTGTTATTTTTTAAATGTATTTAACGATTATTCCAATACATAAGAAAAAGACACATCAGTGTGCATCACATTAATTCAAAAGTGAGGGCATTACGTAGAGAAAACAGAAGAGAAAACAATAACTATAGTGGTCACTCAATAATGAAGGTGTTAAGAATTGTGTAAAATGTTTAACTTTTGCACAATTTAATCAATTTTTTGGTATAATTTCATGTCAATACGAAAAGCAATAAAAACTGGAGTGAACTTGAATAGACTGTATATCATTAGAAGGAGTTTAAAGGAAGAAAAAAAAAAGTCAAATGTGTAAAAAGCTACAAAATAAGAGCAGTTAATGAGCTGGTTGGCGCAAATGCTAGCTAATGCTAACTAGCACACCGTTCAGGTCAATGGGCCGGTGAAGCTAACCTAGCTTAAGTTAAGATTAACAGGGTTCATTCGCAAAACAACGAATTGTAGGCTGGTGTGTATTAGTATAATGGAGTGCCTAATCGTTTAAATAGAGAGTAGTCTGGATACCTTCTTCAGCCGCTCGGACAGCACGCTTTTGACGCCGGTGGTATCCAGGTTTCGTTTCTTCAGCTCGGCCTTCAGATCGATCACTCTCAGATCCGACAGTCTGCGGACCTCTGCTCCCTCCGATAGAGTCACGTCTGCGGATGGGTCAGCCATCGTTTCGTCCGTGAAAATATCTCTCTCAAGGTTTAATTAATCCCTTTTTTGATACACTTTATTTCCTGGTGCTGCAGAACGAATGGAAGCAGCTTGCTATACAAAACTACTGCAAAATGGTGGCTGTGGTGAGCCATTTCAATACGGCGCATGCGCAGTGCAGTTAGAGTGCAGCGATATCATACATGTGGTTTCAGAAAGAGGGAAACAAGCAATATGCAGAGATAGTATAGTAGTATATCATGATGACTGCAACTTTTTAGATGCTGAATTGAAACGACTTTTCTCTGTACATGCTATATGCTAGGACTAGGATTTTCAGGACTGTCTATCAACAAAAATTAAAGGACAAAAAGAGGGGCTTCATATTGAAGAAATTGACACTAAATTAAACTTATTTTTGTCTGATTTAGAAGTGCTGAATTGAAAGGAAAACATGCTAAGTCTCGTCTCAGAGGTTATGAAGAACTGAAATTAGGTGATGACCCCTAAAGCAATTTAGGACGACTACAGACTTGTTAGTATTATTATTAACGGCTTTCATTGATTTTCTTACTCTTCATTTATGTTCTTATATTATTATTACAAATGATACAAGTCATTTTCTTTATCTAGTTGTATGTTAAGAGTTGTTTATTGTTGTTATAGTACCTATGAATGAATCATCTTCTATTGAGATAAACATACAGTGATGGCAATAAAGTATTTTTGGTGTGTAGAAATGCATGTGGGATGTAATAAAAGTTACAAAAAGCTAAATAAACACTTCACAATTCATCTTAAATATGGTTTATTTATTTCTTCTTACAAACAGAATACATATCAGACTCGATCTGCAGTGTATACTTTGTTAATGCATTATAATGTATCAAATTAATATAAAAAAATCTTTATAAAACATTTAAAAAACATAATGCATAGTTGGGGTGAACATAATAGCTATAGACTATTTAAAAAAACCTAACTTCCGTCAGAGGCTTTCCTCCCTATCTTTTCTCTTTGTGTGTGTTTTGTACTGCTGATTAACCATATGTAAAGGTTAAATCATAGCTTTCATAATGCTTAGTGAGAATGAAAGTTGTACATGTCACTAAATTTGAAGTTTGTATCATTTATCTGGGTATGGGGCAAGCTTTTGCTGGCAACAAGAGGTTGAGGCGCGTCAAATAATTCATGACAGTCCGTCTCCTCTGGCACATTGGCACTTCTGGATGAAGCTGGAGTGGTGGAGGCCGTCTGTGCCTGATAGGACCAATCATTTGACGCTGAACCAACAGAGGTAAAGAAGGAGACCTCAGGAACGTCGAAGGAGTCGAGGCTGAAGGACGAGGAGGCAGAAGAGGTGCTCGGTGTTCGTGGCTCATGCAGGTTGAGTTTGGAGACCAGAGGTTTGCCGACTGACACTGTTTGCCTCTCCTGAATTTCCTCATCCATGTTGGAATATGTGTACTGGAGGCAAACGGCGAATGTGAGCTCACGCTATGGAGACAGTGAAGTGAGAAATGTGTTTTTAGCTTGAGCAAAAAAATATAAAAACGTCTGTTGGCTCTAAATTCGGGCATTCTTTCATCTTTTTATAATGATTTTATTTTTTTACTTTGATCTTTACTAATATTATCAAGTGTGTATATTTGCTGTTTATATCCCATTCATTTGACAAATCCTACCTTGTTTTTATGTTTATCTTTGTCTATTTTCACTTAAGTGCTTCATTTCATTTCAAACCTTTATTTAACCAGGTTAATCCCATTGAGATCATCGATCTCTTTTTCAAGGGAAACCTGCTGCAAGTAGGTTCCACATGAAGACGTACAAACATAAAACAACAGAAAAACTAAAAGGACATCATACAACATAGATACAGGGATTTACAATTGACATACCTAACGACATTTACAGGTACCAACAGTATCAGATTGCATAGCATCTATCCGAGCTTTAAAAACATGTAGTGGAACCAAATTGCTCAGTTTCCATTGTTTTTGTATTTCTAAAATGGATCACAACTGTCTATATTTGCTGCCATCTGGCCTCTTAAAATTAAGAAATATCGCTTATAATGCAGACTTTGCCTAAATGATCAAATCACCAGGGGTTATACCATTAATAACCGTCTGTAAAATCAATTTCCTGCAATGTTCATTAGTGACATTTTATAAACTAATATAAGATGTACCTAAACTGAGAGTATCACCCTCAGTCAGTACTTTTTTTGTCAGGTCGGGGAGGGATTTTATGTGTTAAAGGTGGGGTAGGTAATTCACTTCAGAAACACTTTTTGTTATATTCCATGGAATGCTCTTAACATCCCGATAGCAATGAATACATTAAATGCTTTGACAATAAATACATTAAAAAATGTCATCTGTGGAAGCCGTGGCACTGTAAAAAGCACGACCAATCATCTGAGCCGGCCCGGCTAAAACAACTGGATGGCCTACCTGCCTGTCAGCCTTCCATCTGTGCACAAACTTATCTCATGCCCTCATTGGTCATGTGCGCGTTCGTGTGTGTTGGAGGAGGGGCTCTGTGAGGAAGTCTGAAGGAAGGGGCAGATTTTTTTCGGTTGTGTACTTTCAAATTCTAGCGCACTCGAGCTGGTTTCTCCATTCTTACCTACCCTACCTTTAAATCTTTAGTTACTTGAGATTTTGGTTAGGTTTCCTGTATTTTGTGTGGATTTATACATAGAGTGGTATGAGTGTATACATATATATGTAGAGACATCTATGTTAAGTTGTTTCTATACCAAAAAAGACAATGATAGAAACATATATATTGCTATGAATAGAAAAATAAATCAATTGAACATACTTAAATACTGTTAATTGTAGACTAGTTAAATATGTTTCAATGAAATATGGTGTAAAAAGCCTACTACTTATTTATATCCAGAGGGCATATTAACATTTTCCAAGTTTCTCCTAACAAGTGTCTGACCTTGAGTCTCTGCAGGCATCGGATGCGCGTGTAGAGACTGGGAACCTCTGGTGAAGGAAGATTATCATTGATCAATAACAAACTGCCGGCTTCAAGAAGAGTCTCCTGGTTACTCTTCTTCAGATCAATGGCCACGTCCTGTAACACAGAATGAAGTCAGTACAGAACAAATGTCTTAGGAGGGTTTAAAAATCTCAAATGTTCGTATGTAATAACTGCTGACAAACATCAGGGAAGTCTGTAAGATGAGCACAGCAGGAAACTATTTCTTTGGGCTTCTCAAGTATCCGAGTGTAGATGACCATGATGTTGGAGAACTCTGCAGCAAACCCAAGCTGGACCTTCACTCCACAGTCAAACTCCAGGCAACGGCTCTTTGGCAGGACTGAAGAGAGACATTTGAATTCAGTTATACTTTAATCAAAGACATATATACACCTAAATGAATTAACCTACAAACATGAAAAATTGTTCAAACTGATGAATCGAGTACCGTGAGCGACAACCCACTGCAGGTTTCGGGCTGAATGTGAAGCAGAGCATTCAGAGTCTTGAATCTGGTCGGTGAGTGAGCGTCGTTCAGACAGATTACTGCGCAGCTCCAGAGCCTGCCTCCCCTGTGTGATCTGACAACGACCCATGTCTGGACAAAGAAAATATATTACAGTAAACAGAATGGACCAAAGATTGTTGGTGCAACAGGTGCGTTCAACAACCAGAGTGTTATGTGGTCCGATGTTTAACCCACAGAGGGCAGTACAGCAGCATTTATTTACTTTTATGAATCTGTGTTTGGCAAATTTCCAATTATTTCACAGATGTAGTTCCTCCACAGAGAAACTGTTACATTTGAGGTTTGTTCAAACTGAAAAAAGTGTTGTATGTCACCAGAGGAAGAAAAAAAAAATCCCGGCATGCGATGTTCATTAAATGTGCATGCTGAAAAAATAAATGTCAGGTGTAGAAATACTTTCCATGCACCACAGATACTGTAGATAGTGTAGCGCAGCAACATAGAGATCCCATGCTCCACATACCTTCACCCACTCTGTCTAGCATGACGGTGACCTTCTCATCTTCACACACTCGCCGTTTGAGGAAGCTTATGAAAATGCCATTTGACACGTCTTCCCTCTTCACTTCATATGCTTCCGCGTCAACACATCTAAACACACAAAGCTACACATGAGTGACACTTTTAACCTAAAGCAGGGAGATTAACTTAGGCATGTGTTTATTCTATCGTCTGAAAAACTGGATGAAGGAAATGAAGACATCAAATGAAGAGAATCTGCAGACTTACGTGGCATATCCAAACACTATATTTGCCGTCACCTTGAGCAGTCCTGGTTGTACAATAATGTCATCATTTAGGTTTCTAATAAAGAAAGCATTGGAAGCATTAACACGTGCAGCAGATGATATAACTTAAATGTGACATTAAAATGCTAGTACATTAAACCAATAAATTGAAAGATAATGTATGTACCTTTTGCGGCACATGTCCAGCAGCAAAACATTGAGTCCCGTCTCTTTCTCCTGCATCCTGGTGAGTACATTCTGAACACACAGACAGTGCTCTGATGTGTAGGAGGCCGGTGCATCGATGGGAACCATGAAACTGTTGCCAAAATTCTCATAACCGTGACCAGCAAAGTAAAGCAAGCCTGTTGAAGGAGAGACGAAGAAGGGATGGCACAATTTCAGTGTGTCTCTAGGTTAAAGTGGACCTATCATGCTATATTTGAATAATATAGTGTAGGACCATACCTATATAAGGCATATTTATACTTTTTTTTTTTCAAAATACCAAACAGATCATGCATTTTAGCCATGCCTCATTTTGCTCAATTTGACCATTTCTAGCTCTGGGCAGATTCTGTGAGAACAGCACCATCTACTGGCCTGGCATATGTACTACAGCGTCTCCAGCGCTTTCGAACGGCAATGGCCGTGGCTGTCTCCTCCTGATTGGTGGAGTTGGCCCAATAGCCGTAGCGCCACCGTCCTGACGTCAGGACAGTGTTCAAATCTGGATCAGTTTTTATCAGATCCGTTGCAGCCCCTTTTTTAGAGATTTGGGTATGGAGGAAAATAGAGAGGGTTGTGTTTTCTGACACTTGGTGAGTTCCCTGGAACACCGGGGACACATATTCATGTATAAAAGACGTACAAAAGTGCATTTTGCATGATAGGTCCCCTTTAAACTGGCACAGATGCACGGTCAGATTGTAAGTCTATCGCTTTTTGCTGGTAAAGAAAATCAGCATTTAGTTGTATGTGTTATATTTTTGTAAAAAAAAACGATGTACATCTATTTTCATTTCATTCGAGGTCTGTAAAGTAAAGCCAAAGGAGAAGTGGCATAAGCTGCATTTTCTATAATATCCAGCAGAGGGCAGCTCCACTGGTTTCAAAAAGATGTCGACATGCATAGAAGTCTATGAGAAAATTATTCACTTGGAACTTGATTTATCGCCTCAGTAAACACTGTAAACACTGTAAACACTGTAAACATGAGTTAACCCTCCTCTTGTCTTCGTTTCCCCCCCCCCCCTTACTTTGGTGTTCGTGGTCAAATTTGACCGGTCTTGTTTTAACTGCTATTACATAAACACAAAAACCATTAATCATCACCAAATTTCATTTAACACACTTTCAAACTGTAAATATTGTATCAGCCTACTGGTATACATGAACAACTGCAGTAAATAAACAAAGAATAGACACTGAACATGTACTGGCGTGTGCCAGGTTTGATCCATGTGGGGATGGGCACATCCCTGCTGAAAAAAACAGCATAGGTTGCTGGTTTTAGCTGGTTTTAGCTGGTTTTAGCTGGTTTTAGCTGGTTTTAGCTGGTTTTAGCTGGTTTTAGCTGGTGTTAGGCTTGTGTTAGGCTGGAGAGACCGAGAGGGAGAAGTTGGCCGGTTACTACATTTCACAAAAAATACAGGACCTTGTGAAAAGCGGAAAGAAACAGTTGAAGGAAACTGCTTATAAATATGAAGTAATGGGTGTTTTGAAAATGTTTTCAAATTTGTGTTAATGTTCATTGTGTGTTATAAATTATTTGCAATCGAATGTAAAACAAAAAAGTTATGATTGATGAAAGTAGTAAATCGGTCAGATTTGACCCGAAGACAACAGGAGGGTTAATGGTCTCAATTGCTAGTTTCAAGTCTTCTTCAATACAGCATGTTTTAATTTAGTAAACTATGGTCCTGCCAAAACGCCAAACTCAAGGGTTCAACACCTCAACAAAACGTCCACTTCCTATATACAGTCTATGGTCATTTAGCACTAGCTTACGTTAACTGCTGCAGGGTGAATATTAGATATAAAGTTGATGTGTGACAGTATCTAGAAAAACAGTGGTATATCCTATTTCATAAATTATTATATAGGAGTAGAGCGGATGTTTAGCCTGTGCCACAGTGTTTAAAAGTACAGACACACATATAAAACATGTTTGGAACATAGTGAACATATTGTCCAGATGGTGAAAAGACAAACCATAGACTCCCTTGTCGAGCAGCAAGAGGAACTCTGTGACCGCGCTGTGCATCTCCTGCCAGTTGAGGTCCAGCAGGGAAACCACCTTGAAGTCCATTTGTCTGAGCAGGTTGGTCAGCTCGTGCACGTCAGCGATGGGAGCGCACAGCTGAGTGTGGTAGTGGTAGTTCATGTTGCCAATCAGGAGAGCAACTTTGTCTGTGGCTGCAGAGAGCAAGATAAGGTTTATTTCTATCCACAGATACCGTATTCAGACTGTCCTGTGTCTATTTCTTTTCACAAAACTCACCAGAGAATAGTTTAGCTGGTGGGGGCGCATTGACTATCTGTTGTAGTGGATGACTTCCTGCTCCATAGGTTGACCTGTGGACTTCCTGTGGACTTCCTGTGTGGGCCAACATCAATATGAAATGTCTCGTTTTAATTTAATCTGCAATGCTTGGTAAACACATCTACTACTGATTTCTTTTGATCAGATTAACCCAATCCACAACTGATCAGTCGGTAAAAACGTGAGGCTACACACACACATGGACACACACACATGATTAGATAACATGCTTTTACACAGAGAAAAAATAGGCCTTTCACTCCTGGACAAACAAAATAAGAATCAAAGAGTTATGACATGCAGAAAAAGGAACAACAATTCTAGTGTAGTTCCTCTGTTCTCTTCTAAATATTCTATTCAGAAAATAAATAGTACCTCGCCCACGATCAACTTCCACCCAGGAGGCCTCAGTGATGGAACTGGGGCCTGCATAAAAGTGCAAAACAGGAAGTTATTCAATGCACAGTACTTTTTTTTAATCAAGTGTGACATCGAGCCTCTACATGTGCACTGTCAGACCTAATGCTGGTCTATCTATGTTTATAATAATTATGGCGCATTTCCACTACAGCGCGGAGCGCAGTTTAAGCGTGCCGTGGCCCGTTTTTGGTTGCGTTTCCACTAGGGGTAGTTCCGGCTAGCGGGTACTTTTTCACAGTTTTTCTGGCTCTCCAAAATCGAGGTTCTTTCCGGGCCAACAACCGGGCTGAGTATGCTAAACTAGTGAGAGAATCGCAGGCAACTACAAGAAAATGAACATATTTGACAGTGATTTAATTGTAATACACGTTTCAAAATGATGCCGAAGTAACAACATACTGATACCGGTTAGTAAAAACCATGAATTAATGCTTTGACAAGTCTGCAGACAGACGGCAGGGGAAAAACCTTTTAAAATGCGCGTTGTCTAAATGGAGATCGGCTAAGCTAACGTTGTATATGCTCCGACCGTCCACACTCACAACAACGGCCTATACAGACATAAATAAACCAGCGACTGTATTCGCCATGACACAGACAGTCTGTGGTTTGTACTTGTTTAACTTTTGTCTAGTTTCTGAACAGATATGAGGAGCTGTGAGCTCTGAGTGCTAACAGCTAACGGCTGATGTTGGTTTTGTGTTTCGCATTGAAGATGACGTCACGGCTCCGCCTAAACTGCGTTACTATAGTTACTGCCCCAGCTACTAAACTGTAATGGAAACGCAGCATAAAGTGAGCCTGGCCTACCAAGGCCTAACTATCGTACTAAGCAGTGCGAGGCCCTGCAGTGGAAATGCACCATTATGTGTCAAAAGTAGGACTATTCATACATATATCTTAACTTACTTAAAAAGTAAAAATATACATCAGGGTCTCACCAATGGTGACTGTTGCTGTGTCACTCCACGCCTCGTGATACAGGTTGAACATCTTGCATTTGTACTGTCCTCTCTGTGCTGTGGTAACACATGGGATCTACAGGGAATATAAGAAAACACAACATCAACCACACACTGCATACTGACATAGAGACAAACAATGACATGAGTTAACTTTGTTTAATTTAATTAAAGGCTCTACACATTCTTTAGTTCTGCCTAACCTATTTACTTTCATATATGTTTTAAAACAAATAAACATTTAAATTGTATGCATCTTTATACTTCTACTTCACCACATCTCAGAGGGAAATTATGTACTAGACTTGTCTGACAGTTTTAGTTACATTTCAGATTACAGTTTTTCTAATTGTTCCTTTATGAGTTGAGGCATTGCAGGCATTTTCCCGAAAGTGCAGTATTTTAACAGTGTTGTATTTGTAATTTTACTATTAACTAAAGGATCTGAATAGCAATACGTACAGTAGTACTTATTAAAGGTCCCCTATTATACTGTTTTTCATCAATATATTATAGGTCTCAGATATATACAAAACATGTCTCTGAAGTGTTTGGCTCCAAACAACAAACAGATCATTGCAGCATCCCATAATCCCCTCTGTTTCAGCCCTGTTTCAAAAGCGCTGATTCTCTGTCTGTTACTTTAGATGAAAATAAGGAGCCCCTCCCCACGCCCCTCTGAGAGATATTTGGTTAAAAAGAACACAATGGTGCTCTAGGAGGAGATTCAGGTGATATTCAGGTGGGGGGGGGGGGGGGGTTACCTTGGTTGGTGATTGGCTAATGGTTACACAAGCCAAAACATCGTTATGACATCATAAAGTGGCCAAAATCTGATCAGCTCATTTTCAGACAGGTTTTTATAGAAATGGATCAGGGCAAAAAGAGAGAGAATCGTTTTTCCTGAAACGTTCAGAATCTCTTTACACAGAGGGGACACATGTTGATGTAGAAAAGACATGAAGAAGGGGATTTTGCATAATAGGTGACCTTTGAGAGCTGAATCTGTGAATGCACTTACTTTGAGTGATCGAGTCTTGTGTTGTGTCAGGGGCTCCATGTTGTGGAACCACTGGTACTGAGCAGGGGGGTTGGCCTCTGCACTGCACTCCAGCAGCATAGTGTCGCCCTCAGACACTGATTTGGACTTAGGCTGGATGATGACATGCAGCCCACTCACAGACCCGGGAAACAAAGTGCTGCTGCACCCTGAGGTGTGAATAGATTTACCAGATAATTAAATCACATGCCTTGGAAAGAAATAAAAGACAGTGACAAGAAGAAGGAAAGGTATCGGGACTAATACCTGCAGACTGGACGAAGCGAACATGAGCCCACTGGGAGAACACAACGTTTTCTCTGTGGTGAACCCGACAGATGTATGGACCCTGGTGGACGAGGGCTGAAGGACACAGAACCAGCTCTGCTGTACTGCCTGTCTCATCCAAAATCTAAAACAAGGAAATAATCTACAATAAACAATTTCTTAATGATATTTACCATCTCCACCTTGAAAATCTATATAAGATAATTAAAAAATCTCCTATCATGCTATTTTTAGGCATATATTATGGGTCTCAGATATATAAAAATATATTAAAACATGTTTGCTAATGTAAACAAAGACCATATTACGTCCAAAACACATCGCGCATTGTTTCTGATAGCGACGTTTCTGATAGGGCCGTGGGTGTAAAGCCAGCCCACATTTCCGATATGACGTCATATCGGATATGACGTCATATCGGAGGCAAATCTGGATCAGCTCCGTTGTACCCCCGTTTTTAGAGATGTGGGTGGGTACGGAGGAAAAGAGAGAGGGTTTTATTTTCTGACACTTTGTTAGTCTCCCGACACCGGGGACACATATTCATGTTTAAAGGACATTAAAAAGTGCATTTTGCATGATAGGAGACCTTTAAAACATTTAGCCAAACAATTCAATAAATACATAACACATGACTCAGGTTTTGATATGAAATCTCTCTATCATTACTTTTTATAATCACTAAGGATGCAGGATATATCGATGTCATGTTTATCATGGCTGATAGCAATAAGATTACCAATCATTTCAGATTTTTTTTACATTAACAAGAAGGATTGTGTATCCTTAATTATGAAATAATCACACGAGGTGTAACTGACTTCCTCTTTGCCTCTGAACCACTGGTAGCTGAGTCCCGGGGGGCCGCTGGCTCTGCAGGTCAACACCACCCGCCCCCCCACTGTGGCCTGCTGGTTCTGTGGCTGCAATGTGATCTGGATCAGCTCTGCCTCTACCACACACACACACACACACACACACACACACCCACACCCACACACACACACACACACACACACACACACACACACACACACACACACACACACACACACACACACACACACACACACACACACACACACACAGACAGGCACACACACACACACACACACACACAGGCACGCACACACACACAGACAAGTAGAAACAGAGGACAGGTATTGAAATATGTTATGACTTGCTATAACATAGCAAGTCATCGACATGTTCGATACTATAACATAGCAAGTCATACACAAACGTTGCATTTTTTCGACATGCTATATTATGGCTGTCATTTTTAACGACATACTATGCTACGCCTACCGTGCCTTATTTCGACATAAAATACCATGTTTTTTTTGTCATTTTTGTCATTTTTTCGACATGCTAAACTATGACTTTTTTGTCATTTTTTTAAACATGCTATATTATGACTTCTCGTTATTTTTAACGACATACTATACTACACCTGGTTTCCACACCGTGCCTTATTTCGACATAAAATACCATGTATTTTTGCACAAACACACAGAGACAAGTAGAAACAGAGGACAGGTATTGAAATATGTTATGACTTGCTGTCTGGGGTATCTTTATCAAGATAAGGTTTAAATATCCTAATTCTGGGAATTGAAAAGAAAAGTGGTTTAAAAGGTCAAAGATGGGTTTGGGTAACAGTAAAACAGGGGAAAACGTGTTGTCTGGGGATGCAAAATGATTGAAAGAGAAGGATGAAAGGAATATAAAAAGGTTAGAAAAGTGTCAACTGAACTATAATTTCACGGGAAGACTAGGGGTAGAGGAATGTGAGAATTTGGTTTGGGATCTTGCTTTTTGCCGCTACTTTTAATTGAACTATTCACATCTCACACTGCACTGTAACTTTTATTCATGTACCTGTATTATTATCTTTGCTTTTTATTCATTTTTGTAAAGCACTTTGAATTGCCTTGTGTTGAAAAGTGCTATACAGTATAAATAAACTTGCCTTGCCTTTTCTAAGCTGTCACTAATGTTATTTATTGCACCAGTTATTTCACTGCTATAAACCAAAATGCGCACACTGTGAAAGATTCCAAAGTAACTGCATGTGAGTAAAATAGTAGTTTAAATTAATTTAGCTTGTTGATAGTTCAACTACATTCATAATTGCAGTGATTAGATTACTGATTAGTTAGATATATTTGCTATTTTTTACAGTTAACTTCCTAAAACTACAAACAATGTTATCTTATTCACTGTCAAGTTGAGCTGCCACCACCACACACCTGTATACAAAGCAAAGCTGACAATTTCTTTTATACAGTTTTTTTTCTGTATATACCACCGTGAACAAGCAGGCACTTTTAGCAAATGCTAGATTGAGTGGCATTTTCTTCTGGCATGTGACTTTTCATTTGTGTTAATTATTTTTAGGCAAATTAAAGTTGCACATTTGTATCTCATGTCAACTCTTTTAGTTAACCAAACTAGATCATAACTATAACTAGATTTCTCTCTAGGGTAGCTTTGCTGTAGTTCAACTTCTTCCAGTATGAAGTAATTGATAGCTTTCAAAGTAGCTTCATCAGTAACACATTTACACACACTTTCACACTCAGTCTGAATTCAAAGCATCAACTCACAATCTAATACTAATATCTTTAACATTTAGGTAAGTGTCAGGGAATAATTTCCATTGATGTTTACCTTTTGCCCTCTGACGCAGATGCCCAGCCTTGGGCAGCATGCTATCTCCCTTAAGGAGGGGCTGCACTAGCATTTTGTTGTTGTTACTAGTTTGTGACCGGGTAACTCTCTGTCAGAGATAGTTATCGTTGTGGGACACCTGGAACACATCCTTCTCGGGGTGTAGATGACCTCGAGCCATAAGCGACAACAAATGTGATTCAGTGTCCTCAGCTGTTTAGTCTATCTATTGAAGAATGTTGATTATTTTTCATTTCATTTCATTTCAAACCTTTATTTATCCAGGTTGTATCCCATTGAGATCATTGATCTCTTTTTCAAGGGAGACCTGCTCACCTCTGATATTACACTCTGACCTAGTTAAAACCTCGAGCTACAGGAGGGTTCTTCAGAATTGATTGTGGCATCTCAACCGTGTGGTCAAACCGTGGCCCGTGACATGTCTTGTGAATTCTCCGGCTGAAGCTCCAAATAAACCATCAGTGTTTGCCATCAAAGCTCCAGCTCTCCTCGTGTCTCTCTGAGTCCTGACTCCAATTGCTTCAGAAGTTTCCCCCACAGTAAGCACATCTAAAGGATTACTGTATATCAACAGCTAGTAGCCTTAGAAAGGTGTAAAATTCCCTGCTGGGAAACAAACCCACGTTTAATTCAAATCCCTAGGATGTTATAGTAAGAGGTATTTCCAAAAATGGTAATATATGTAATTGCACATGTATTGCACACCCAGTCACTTCTTCTTTACCTGTGTACGTGAGATAGTGCACAGCTTCATGGTGGTCTATCTTCCTCAGGCAGTGCAGCAGGAAGTCCAGGGAGCAGGAACGATCGGCTAGCCGAGCGAGGACAGTGCGTCCCGGGCTGCCTGCAGCGCTCAGCACCTGGAGGGAGCAGCAGGTCAGCTCACTCTCACTGCAGGGGGTACAAGGGGCAGTGTTAGTCTGGTGGGGACAGTTCATAGGGCCAAACTCGCAGGAATGTGCACAATGAGTTTCAAGAGTATCAAGTTCAAGTTCGGTTACAGAGAAGCAGTCAAGAAAAACCTCCCCCCTCAGACACCCTCCAACAACGCTTATTGAACATGTATGATAATATGGCACTTTTTACACTACATTTATTTTGAAATCTTTAGTTACTAGTTAATTTCCAGATTGAAATTATTCATACAATATATAATCAGTTTATACATCAATAGGTTAACTTTACTGAACCCAGCAGTATATGCACACAAACACATTAACAAATCAATAGTTTATAAACCAGAAATATGATATATATTATTGTGAGCTGAGGCATTCTGCATAATGAATACAGTACTAAAAATAATATTTAAAGTTTGAATGCAGCATTTGTACTTGTAACAGTACATTATATAGTCAGTTATAACTTATTAAACAACTGAGTATTACTTCCATAAACTCAAATATAAGGGAAAACAGTATTAAAGTCATATATCAACAGAAACCCTTGTACTACAGGATGAAGTGTAAACGTCAGTTGTAATGTAAAGAGAAAAGTTGCGTGGTGCCTTCAATGTCTCTCACCTGCAGCGGAATCTCGGCTGCTCGGACACAGCGTTTGCCAGCTGCCTCCATCCGCAGATGGAGTTGTCCAACATCTTTGACAGCCTGTTCAGCACTTGTTCAGTCAAGGAACCGATGCTTTTTCCCTCTTCCATCTTCGTTAAACACCACTAACACACCGAAAAATCCACCAGTCAAACAATCAGTGCTTTGATAGTTAAGTCGCGTTCGGGTACACGTTACGCCCATAGGTTACGCCAGAAAACTGCAGGTTGTGAAAGACAGTATCGGAGTTCATGTGATAATAACGAATGCCTATAATTGTAAAACCACGAAAGGAGATGGTAATCCTACTTAAAAAAACAACTAATCACGTAAAAGTAAAGCACAAAAAAAAATGATACTACGAAGCCAAACTAAACATCGTGACGTCGATTAATAACTGCCACTGTGCAGCTTCTTCCGCCATTATCCTTTATCAAAGTTGTGAAGAAAACTTACCGACTTTCCAGAAAGTACACAAAGATGAACAAGTCCAGTTAAGCAGGAACGACCGCCATTACATTAAAATAGACCTTTCTGCTGCATGGCCCTCGTTCAGACAGATGTTGTTCCCCTGATGACTTTCTTCTTCTCATTTCGGTTCCTCATTTCTTACATCCCCGATAATTTGCATATAGCGTTGTCATAGCAACATCACATTATTGAAGCTAACTACAGAAGACGAAGAAGAAGGAGGAGTACATATATTTGACTGGGTGAGTAATAAATAAGTATTTATTCAAGTATTGTACTCGAGTGCACATTTAAGGTGTACTTTGAGTACTTTTAAATGCAACAATCCAAAGGGAGTTAATTGTATTAACAATTTAAAGGGGTCCAGTTAATATTTGTATTTTGTGCCTCTTCTGTGAAATGTTTCCATGCTTTAATGTTCATAAAGCTCTTTATTTTTCTCATACTGCCTGTGCTGCAGCACCTCTTTTCACCCTCTGTCTGAAACCAGAGCCTAGTCTGCCCTGATTGGTTAGCTGGCCGGCTCCGTTGTGATTGGTCAACCGCTTAGAGATGGCCCGCCCCTTAGCCTATCTCATACAATTTGCTGGATCACTAGCCAATAGATCGGTGAGTGTTACATCGTGATGTCACTATGTTACGGAAGTAAACAAAGGAGTCCAATGGAGGCGTTTCAGGCGGGGGGGTATGCCGGAGAGAAACTCCCTCTGTAGGGAACTTTGGGATGTTAGCCTTTGGGGACCATCCACATGGACAAAACCATATATATTGTAACACACTACAGGAAAGGGAAAACCCCAAAAAGCATAATAAGGCCTGTAAGTTACTAGTTACTTTACAAATAAGTTTTTTTTTTGCATAGAACACACAAGTATATAAAAACACGTTTTGTCAAATCTCTTTTCTATGTTGATTGAAGAAAGAATAAAAAGGCAAAATGTGTAGGATATTTCCTTTTTATTTTTATAATGGCTTTGCAAAAAAAAACGAAATAACATTATCAACGTGAGTTGTCAAAATATGAGCAGGTCATTACACTTCAGGTTTGAATAAAAAACCACTGAAAAAACATAAATGTGTTTTATACATACAATTTATTTAAATGCAATGCATAATCCTGGAAGCAAAGAATGTATAACTACCTTTTTGAAATTGACAAGAATGTAACACAAGCTTCACTTCACGCAGTTTGTGAGTTTTGATTGTATCACACAATCTATGAAATGTGAATGTTAAAATGTCATCACAACTGAGCAAATGGCGTCTGCTGAAGAAGTTGGGGGGGGGGGGGGGGTTGTTTCAGCCACTCAAATTTCCAAGGTCACCATTCTTGTGTTATTCAGTTTTGGTTCAGAAAGTTCCTGTATTTTTGTACTTTATAGCTTTCAGGTATTGTCACCAGAGTGCCATTAAAGATTCTTCATGATTTTAATCAACACACTTAAAGTGGCATTCAGGAACTCTGGCTCTGAACGTATACTATGTCAGTTAATTCAGTCCAGAGAGAAGCAACCCAATGAACAGGAAGAAGTGATCGGTCAGTCCAGTGAGAGTTAAAACTTCTTCCCTTTTTTCAGTTTGTTATTACGCCAAATATTCTCCTTCCTCAGGCGCTTCCAGTATCCCCAGGTGTCCGGGTCTATCTCGTTCAGCGTTTTGGCCTTTCCCAGGTTCAACTCGAACAACCTGAGGGAAAGAACAAAAGGACAGGTGACACTTTTTCTAAGTCTGGTCTAAATAGTTTTAGGACTTAGAATGGACGATAAAAAAAGGTTGCTGGATATTTCGGAGAATAGAGGAATCATCAATTTGACAAAATGCTGAAGAAGAGGAGGTTAGCTGTAAGTGATGCGGACAGAAAGCAATAGAAGTGTCAGAAGTAAAATAAATGTGTGTCCTCCTCACCACTCTGGATATTGGTCATGAGGTTTCAGCTGGGGGTCTTCTCCTTGCTTGAATATGTTGGCCCCTACTGCATGAGTAGTGAGTCTGACGGGGTCTGTACAAACCTCGGGACCTTGCAGATCCTGTTTCATCATCCCTTTGCCTTTAAGTTTGACCACTGCAAAGAACAGCAAATGGTAATGTTTACTTTACAGTGACATGTCGATCAGGGTTATTGATATGAGCTGTTTGAAAATAGAAAAATAAAGCCAATGAGATTTTGTACATAATATTCATTGGTGGAAGAAGTACTCCAATTCTTTCCTTAAGTAACATTAGATATACTTTTAAAAACACTATTACAGGTGGAAATCCTAAATCCAGAATGTTGCTTAAAAAAGCACTGAATTAGTATTAACAACATATACTTAAAAGTATCGAACATAAACATACTACTAGGTGGGATTAGTAGTATAGTACTGCATCATATCATATAGGCATATCATGAGTTTGTATCCATGTTTTTTAAATGCAAAACGTATCCATTAACTGGTAAGTGTGAATTAAATGACTTGAATTAGTTGCATATTGGAACCACTCAAGTTAAGTAGAAGTATGTCAACACATGGCTACACTTCAGTACAGTACTTATTTAAATAACTTCTATAATAAGATAATAACCACTGATAATAATTGTTTAATAGCATGAGCAGACACATGTGATTCAGATGGTATATATGGATATGTAACGTCAAAGAACAACATAACACTTATCCACTAAATGCTTTCCACTCTGGACACCTGTCCTTTACATCGATGTCTGGTAACCGCATTTAATTCACAGTATGCATTGGAAAACATTGAGATATACTGAAGATACATGGCACTTATCTTCTTTACTCACCAACTTTCTTAGCATATCCACATGTCTGTATTCTGTTCAGAGCGCTCGTTCTGCACAGCGACGTTGTGGCGTTGTTTGCGATACCTTTGGATAACGTTACTATCCTGAATAAAGTGTACAAAGACATTTTCCCTGTAGGTTATGTGAAAACGCTCACCACCATGCTACAGTTTGACTTTCATAGTCCTTTCAACTTCCGGTTTGGCTCTGTGAAAATGGTCTACTGCCCCTCTCTGGCCGGAATGGTGCACTGCAGGACGACCAGAAAACTGGCAAAATAATAAGGATTGTACTTTACAAAGATAAACACATAAAAGGAATATATAAGAAGAGATAAGTTGAGCCCTTAATATAAAAACAAACAAATAAGAAGCTGAGAAAGGAGTTATAATAAATTAATATTCAGACAATGTTGACGTTTGAATGTTCTTGATAGAGATTTTCCTTTGTAAAACGGCATTTATGTTTATTGTATTTGGTTGTGATGATGAATTGCAGAATCAGAATCAGAAACAGGTGTATTGCCAAGTAAGTTAACACATACGAGAAATGTGCCTTTGTGTATATGGTGCATACATAAAAGCGTCAGCCAAATGAAATGTAATAATAATACATGATACTTATATAGCGCTTTTCTAAAAACTCAAAGATGCTTATAATGCAATGTAATGTAATAAACACAGTTAAAGAAGATACATTGTAAGAAAAACGACCAAAAATGTAAACTATTTATATATTAATACTATTTTAACATTAAATTATAGAGAAATATTTACATGAAATATATAGATGTACCAAAAAAACGACATATAGTATAAGATGACATAATACTCGGATAAGAAAATGTGCAGTGTTAAGAGGTAGCTTTGTATATAACATTTGCCAAAATATGATATGTATTGTACATGGGCATCACGTGTTAGAAAAAGTGGTGGGGACAATTTAACATCAGCATAGCAGAAGACCAAATATGTCCCTCCCCTGGGTGTTGAACCTTAAACACCTGCATGAAAAACCAATGCATAAACCTCTGGACCACCAATGTGTTTTTAAACAATGAACGCCCAACTATAGGTCTTGTTGTGATGTGATTTGGATTGCATTTGTACCTTTATGCACACATCGAGCACACATGTGTGGAGGACAGAACATGACATAAGTAAAACATGATGCTTTGGCTCAAAGGGTAAGTGGATGTCTAAGAGTCAGTAGGTTGGTGGTTTGATTCCCAGCGTGGCAGAGTGTATTTTGGAGAGACATGTTTTAAAGGAATGTATAGGTCTGCTTTGCTTTGTTTCTGTAGTTCACAGTTGAGATATTGTAACAGGTTTTGTCCTTAAAAAGCCAAACAGATTATGATCTTTAAATTCAGAATCCCAACTGTTAAGATTGTGATGAAACCTCTGCAGGTGGCTTTAGCTTAAGGGGTAAATAGATGTCTACCAAGCTGAAGGTCTGTGGTTTGAATCAATCTCATATTATGTTATGGAACTAACGAGGCATGTGGTAATTGTTGTGTATTAAACGGAAATTAAAAGTCAGTGAGAAAGCAACGGAGGCTTAAGTCCAGTTTTTTCTAATGACATGTTCAGAAAACCAAGCTCCAAATGTGATGCTAGCCATTGTCATTGTTTTCCTCTTTGGGGTTGATTGACTGTGTTTCACCTGTATGTCTACATCTGATTATGTACCTTGAGGGAAACACAAACAAAAAAGTTACATTCTGAACACATACTTGACCAATAAAGAGGATTCTGATTATCTGTCTCTCACATCAATGAATATACAACAAATACAATATTAAGATATCTAATAAATGTTTTAAAATGAGTCACAATATGCTTCAGTTCAAGGATGTAATGTTCAGTAATGCTACACTATGAATAGTAGTGTACAGAATATCATTTAATGTGTTATATTGTTGTTTAATAGCAAACTGGATAAGGATCATTTTTAAGTGAAATTATGAAAAAGGAGACACACATTATTATCAATCAGCAAACTAAGAAAATGTTCTTATAAACATACACGCAAACAAATTACATTATTATGTTCATTTGTCGGCTTCTGGGCACTCTTATTCTGAAAATCCCCATTGTGATTTGCAAGGACTCTTACTTTGAAAGTTAAAAATCGGATGTAGACGCTTCCATCCTAGCTTTTTAAATTCCAAACTGCTCTTTCTCCGCCATTTTCGGTCGTTGGTGTCGCAGTGGTGATCGGTTATTGACTCGTTAAAATCAACAACGATAGTCTTCTATTACATTATTTAATTTGACAAGACTCCATACTGCAAAAAGAAGATGTCCACCGAGCAGGCCGAGAGCATTACGGTGTCCGAGAAAGCAGTCCAGCAGCCGCCGCCGGCGCAGCAGCAGCCGCCGCCGAGGTGTGTTAATTCATCCAGGATTTATCCAGGTTCATCCATCCAGGGTCCTTTGTTGGCTCTTAGCAGCTAATGCTAGATAGTGAGCCGTAGTGATTCAGATACACACGGATGTCTTTATTCCTGTATTAAATAAGAACTATCCCTTTGGTTTGCACATTTGTGAGCAAACTCATTTTAGGCACTTTGAACAAGTCCTAACTGTGATTACTTGTGTGTAACCGCACACGTTGACGACCCGTGTATTTACTGGAAAATTCATCCCATTTACTATGTGCAGTAATTCAGCGTTAGCATTTTTTTTGGCCTCTTCAAATGACTTGTTTTGCATGTCGTAGTTCCAGTTTTCAATAATAACTAGTTCCATTCATCTATGGTCCTTTGTTGGCTCCTAGCAGCTAATGCTAGCTTGTTAGCCCCAATGATTCAAATCCACGGGGAGGTCTACAAATACTTCCAGTATTCAATAAAAACTATCCCTTTTTGATAGCATCTTTTTGAGCAAATTAAACTTTGATACACTTAAAACGTTTAAACTTTGTCGTTATTTGTGTTACAACGTTGTTTGGAGGCGTGTTTGGGACCCGTCTATTTACCGGAAGAATATTATTTCCATTTAACGCTACGTGCAGGAATTTTAGTGTTAGCATTTATGTAGCTATCTAATAACTTCAGTTTTTAAAAGAAAAACTATTGTTAACTCTTTAAACTTTGATAAACCGCCGTAAAATAAATAACGTTATAGAGCCAGGACCACTTTAGTCAAAGAGCGGCCTTGCCATGCGGCTGATACGGAATTGTCCCGGTAGAAAACTATTGTAGATTATCATTATAACTCCGGCAATTGTGAAATGGGATGAAATAATACAATTATTTGCCCGCCTAGGTTTTATTTCCACTAACCTTCATCACCTTTTAAAATCAAGGTTGAACAGGTTTATTACATCAGGATGAGGATAATCCCCTAGTCCCTCTATTGGTTAGATTTGGTAACACCAGTGGCCTCATTTTCAGCAAAAGTCAAAATGGTGCCGCGTAGTTTACATTTTATTTGAAACTGTTTAAAACATGTACCAGAACCTATGTCTGCAGCTATTGTACTTATCTCTTTTATGTCCTTTTTCATTTGTGAATTCACTCCCATAATCTGATCATGCTCAATTCTGTACCTTTCAGGTATAAAAGCTTTTTACTCACTATCTTACTGTCCTCTTCATACAGCGAAGTGAATGGAAAAATCAAGCTTGAGACCAATTCAGGCAGGAAGGAGAGACCCCAGAAGAGAGGTGGAGGTGGTCGCTTCGAACCCTATGGAAACGTGAACAAGCGATACAGGGTTTTCGTCAGCAACATCCCATACGACGTCAAATGGCAGGCCCTCAAAGACTTGATGAAAGAGAAAGGTAAGGTGTTTAGATAAGGGGTGGACTCTGTCCATTTGGACATAATTAAAGAGGCAGCATCCAGGGTCAATTTCGTTTGACCACTGCAGCTTTGAGGTTTTTGGGGATTTGTGCAGAACCTTTAAGTTGTACAATGCGGCGTGAGATCTTGTGAAGAGTTATCTGGAACCAAGGTTTTGGACGAGGTTCCCCTCATTTGTCCGTCAATTAGGAGTTGCTGCAGACTTGCACAAGAGCTGCAAACCTGGATGTTAGACTGAACATTTAATCTCTTCCGAGATTACTAAAACCTATTGTGATCTTTGTGAAGTGAGTTGTACATGTGTCAATCCGGTCCATTACCGTGGAAATGGATTAGTTGGGATCATAAGTGGAATATTGAGAGTTCCCACAGAAATCCATGAAAGAACATTTCTGTATCTAAATGTATTTTGCCCAGAAACGGGGGACAACTTGCTCTGTTGCAACATGTTATCAACTGTGAAAGTCTGAGCTCATGTTTTATAAATACGTTTTAAAAAATGGAGCCAAGTAAAACAATAATATTTTGGATGCAGTCAATTTCAAGTTCTCTGAAAACATGGATTACATGTGCCCTTACTCATGTCTCAAGTACTTGTAGTTATGGGGTATTGGAAAGTGGAATATGTATTTTAAGTAATGCACTAAATATGCATTTACTTGAAGTTAAAGCATGTGTGTACAAGGCACAACCCTTTTTCAGAAGGAGTGCCTGGTATTCGTTCTGTGACAACTGACTGTGGAGTTAAATTGCATTTTCTCTTTTAGGTATGACCTTGACAAGCAAATGTTTTCTCAGCAGACCTCGATGTTGTGCCAAACACGGCCATGCGTTGGGGATTTCTTTGGGGTACAGGTCTACAAAATGAAGCAACTTCTTATGCACTGTCCTTGTCTCTAGAGGTTTGATCACTGATGTCCATTGGTTGAACAGACCTGTGATCTGGAAAGAAGGCGTCACTGTGGGCGACGCCAAAACAAAATTCTGATATTGTGCGTTTAAGGAAAAGGACCAATTTCCCCTTAGAGCTTACCTTCGTTAAGATTATGGTTAGTTTTCTAGCTTTATGTTCCTCTTTGACCTCAGTTGATGGGCGACTGTAAAGATGCATTGTACCTGATGTTTTTAAAATGGCGACATTTGACAAAGTACGCACAGGTTTGCAATGAAATGGACGGAGACATTGAAAAGGTGTTGCCTACTTGAAATTAGTGGGTCAATTATCTTAGGTAGAAGGTGGTGTTCGTGGCATTACATCCAAATAGGAAGGCTGATGGCCATTTCAACTGTTGTTGTCCTCAGTCTATTGCTTCTTGTGCTTCAGGAGAATTCCAACAAGGACAGGCTAAGAAGTCTTCACTTTTTTGAAAAGAACCAAGCTTGCCTTTTGTAGACCTGTACCATATTGTGCTGCTGCTGAGGTGCTGGGGAAAGGCGCAGGACTGGCCGTCTGAGCTCACTGTGACCAGCCGCCCTACTTGTGTTTCTGCTCTAAACCCCCATTGTTCTCTCGGCTTCTCTCCCCTTGGTGTGTGTCGTCTCTGGAATCTGATTTGTAGTGGGTGAGGTAACGTACGTGGAACACTTAATGGACGCAGAAGGCAAATCGAGGGTAAGTGCAAATACATACAAATAAAAACATGAATAATCCTAGACAAACCTGTGTTTGTCACCTTACGGTGTCTTTGTATTCATTGTTGGGAATGGTTAAGCTTCAGAAACCTGGTGGAGTGTGTGAGATGTTGACGTCCCGCAGGCGTGTTTTATCCGGTGTCGTCTGTGGCACTCGATGACTTGAGGTCATCCCGAGGGTTAATGCTCCTATAAAAGGACTTCAGCTTTCTTTGTAGCCAAGCCTGTGGTATTGCAGTATCCCTTTGGTTGCTGGATTTGCTCCTCCTGAACTAAAGGAGTCTAGTCTGGAAGAGGTTGTTACAAGGCTGTTACAGGGTTGTTAAATAAAAATAGAACTGCTTTCTGGAATCGTTCCCTCCATTATCTTAGTCGTAGGGAATCCTGTGGATTTCCGGCCCTTTGGAAGGTGGAAAAATACTCTTATATATTCAACAGACTTGTTTGTATTGTGTAAAATGTGAAGTCTTAAAATGTATTTGATGGTACAGATTTGTGGCCAAGACGGTAAGCCTGTGTGATGTACTTTTTATTGTGCATGAAATTCTATTTTTCAAAACATTTATTTTATTCAACCATTGCCTTTGCTAATTTGCATTCTTTACTCCTTTGGGTGCTTCCTGTCCCTATGTCTTGGATCAAAAAGGGTTGCGCGTAAGTAATCCATCCATTTATGTATTTAATTTAAATTGTTTGTGCTTCTCAGATTAACAAAATTGATGTTTTTACAATCCGATTTAAATTGACAAATCAGAAATAAAGTTTTTCTGACGGGATGTACTCTACTTTCCTTCTAGTGTTGTTGAATTCAGGACCGAAGAGCTGATGAAGAAAGCCGTGGAGAAAGTCAACAAGCACAATCTCAATGGACGTCCCCTTAAAGTGAAAGAGGTATGTCAAAGCAAGAAAAACAAATCCAAATGGCAGCTGCAGATTTCCATATATATTATATTATAGATATTTTCTTGCTTTATTTGTAGGACCCTGATGGTGTGATTGCTCAGAGAGAAATCAACAAGACTCAAGGTGGAGGACATCCAGGAGGCCATGGTGGAATGGGGGGAATGGGCAATATGGGAGGCATGGGAGTAATGGGGGGAATGGATCGCATTAACATGGAACGAATGGGCCCAGGACCAGGAAATGGCAACGTTAACATTCCTCCTAGCCTGATGAACAACCCCAACATCCCCAACGAGGTCATCCACGGTCTCCAGGCCGGCAGGATTGGCAGCACTGTCTTTGTGGCTAATGTGAGTTTTCCCAAAAATAAACATAATATTTGAAATGTGTCATTACGAAAAGAGAAACCTTCTATTTTCATCCTTAGGCGCTTTCACACCGGAGTACTTTTCCCAGTATACTTCCGATATAGTTCCGAAAATGTAGGTTCACACCAAAAAAATCCGGAACTAAAACTTAGTTCATGAGAACCTTTTCACCCCCTTTTCAGTCCCTGCTAGAGAGCTCCCAGAAGGTTTTGTGAAGCCGCCATTTTATTTTCTTCGCATTAGCATTAGCCCAGCACACAAACGGAGAGAGACTAACTTATGGCAACACAAAAGAAAACATGGGAGCGGTGGAGTTATGAGGAGGTGTCGGCGTTCTGGTGATTTACTCGGAAGTTGGGGACTTCCGGCCGGGGACTTCGGGTGGCAGTATACGCCGTGAAGTTGTTTGCGGCCTGCCAGTAAACCCGAAGAAGAAGAAGTGACGTCAGCGGCTTCATTTGCCTAATCTTACCTCTGGGACTTATTCCGGTGTGAACGCGATCTGCTCTTTAGTTCATCAGAACTAAAGAGTTCTGATGAACTAAGTACGGCAAAGTACTTGGTGTGAAAGCGCCTCTTGTCTACGGAGAAAACTCACTCTTAAATGGTTCTTTGTCCCTGCAGCTGGACTACAAAGTGGGCTGGAAGAAGCTGAAGGAGGTTTTCAGCATGGCAGGCATCGTGGTGAGGGCCGACATCCTGGAAGACAAGGATGGGAAAAGCAGAGGCATGGGCACAGTCACATTCGATATGCCCATTGAAGCAGTCCAAGCTGTCTGTATCCTTTCTAAAAATGTTGGATTGTGATCTCTGTGTATGCATGAAATGTTTATTCATTAGAATCACGTTGTGGCAAAATGTCTCTCGTGGGCTTTTCCTTAATGATTTCACAGCTATGTTCAATGGACAGCTTTTATTCAACAGACTGATGCACGTCAAACTGGTATGTTCCTCAACCCCTAATGTACTTTGATTGAAGCGCATTAAAGATTTCCCAATTTGGGATTAATAAAGTATATATCTATCTATGATTGAAGTATAAAGTCTAAATCTGTCTGTATGCTTTTGTCAGGATGAGAAATCCCTGCCCAAAGATTTTGGACCACCTGAGAGAGCTTCTTCTGCTCTTCCCCGTAAGTAGAAACGTAGCTTTCTTCACTAAGATCAAAAACATAAAGACATTGTTTTTAATGGAGGATAGAATGGTTGAGTATTAAAAACGTGTTTTCCTTGAAAGTTTAATAAGTGTACTTCTGTTTTGTGCAGACTTTCACCTGTGATATAACTTTTGTATCGAGTAAATACACCTTGTAGAAATAACTAACCTCACAAACATATCCTGAGATACTTACTGGGTTAGTTTAGCATGGGTTTCATATTGTACGTTAATTAATATTGTTATAAGTGTGCTAACAATACACCTAAAAGTGTCCTTGGTTCTGCCACATATTGCGTCGCAAGGAAAGTATTACATTTGTTTGTTCAATTAATTAAGTGAACACAGACAATAGAGTGATGGCTAAAGCTCCGTGTTCTGATATTTTTGACCAACAACAAAAAACGATGCAACATTTCTATCTAGAAAGTTGACATGTGATTACCTTTCACAGTGGTCCAACCTCTGCCGTTTATTTTACACGTCTACATTTGGATCCCCTTATTTCCGCAAAAAATGTAATCACATTATGCATTTTCTCTGCCCAGGTGGCCTGAGCGGTATTGGTCTGGGTCTGGGACCTAATGGCCAGCCCATTGATGCGACCCAACTAAACAGAGGAGGAGGAGGCGGAGGAGGAGGAGGCGGCGGCGGCGGAGGAGGAATGGGCAACATGGGCCCTGGAGGTAACTAGCTGTAGTTTTATTTTGTTAAACCCTTGAATAAAAGATACCCTTGGAATCAGTAGCTAATCATCACTCTTGTCACTTGTAGGAATGGATGGAATGGGCTTCGGCAACATGGGCGGTCGTATGGGAGGCGGCAGTGGTGGGGGAGGTATGTCCTGAAGATTTTTTAGTAGAGTGGTCCATATTGTTTTCAATACTACCGCTACCTTTTTATATAATTGAACAACAATTCATAGTTTAATTGAAGCCCCTGAAATAATTTTACATGAACAAGATGTTCTCTAACATCATTATTACAGCATATTAGAGTGCGTGGCAAAATGAAAAATGTATCATTCATAAATGTTTTGTTTCAAGCTCCCATACTCGTATATCATTAAGGCATCAGCTTTTCATCGGTTTTGTTGTTTTTCTGCCGTTTGGCATTAAGACTTCCCATCTGTTCCAGGAATGGACAACTTTGGAGGAATGAACAACATGGAGCGTTTCGGTTCTTCCGGGATGGGCCGGGCTAACGGTAAGGGGATGCGTTAATCTCTCTCAAACCAGCGTGGAACTATTTCGCGGTTTTCTGGTAGTTTCTAATGGTTTCATCTCTTGCATTGTCAGAGATGGAGCGTGGGATTGGTGGTGCTTTTGAGAGGGAGTTTGGGCGGAATGATATGGGAATGTCTCGCAATAATTTTGGAGAGTCGTTTGAAAGAGGAATGGGTTAGTATTTATTTTTAGGATCTTGTTAAATATTCCCTCTAGCTCCTCTGATCATCAGGTGTAATGCTCGGCTCAGACACTAGATTTTAACTGTGTTTTTTCCCTTTTTGGTCTCTTTTTAAAAGGAAACTCCCAGGGTATGGACCGCATGGGTGCTGGTATGGACCGCATGGGAGGCGGCATGGAGCGCATGGGAGGCGGCATGGAGCGCATGGGAGGAATGGACAGGATGGAGCGCGGGTCTGACCTGGAGAGGATCGGCTCTGGGTTCGACCGCATGGGCTCAGGGATGGATCGTCTGGGACCCAGTATGGACCGGCTCGGACCAGGTTTGGACCGCATGAGCTCCAGCATGGACCGCCTGGGCCCGGCTGGGTTTGACCGACTTGGCCCCTCCGGATTGGATCGCATGGGTTCTGGCCTGGACTTCAGCTCCCCGATGGGAATGGATCGCATGAGCAACACCGGCATCGACAGAATGCCCACCAGCTTCGACCGCATCGGCTCCACTGGAGGAATCGACCGCTTCCCCTCCGGCGGGATGGACCGCATGAACTCAGGCGGCATGGACCGCATGGGGTCCGGCAGCGCCGGCGGGCAGTTTGACCGCTCTGCAGACCTGGAGCGTGGGTTCGGAGGGAATTCCTTCGGAGGAGCTGGAGGTCCTGGAGCTGGTGGAGGCGGCAACAACAACAACAACAACATCAGGAAGGGATGCCAGATCTTTGTCAGAAATGTAAGTCTTCATCTGACCTTTTCTTACAACTTATTTTCTTATGTTTGTGTAAAAGCACCTGGCAATAAACTCGATTCAAATGAACTGTAGTTTGGCCTAATTCACTTTTTTTTTTTTTTTTTAGATTCAAGGCTTTTATTGTCATGTGTACATAGCTACAGTGTAGACATATCAATGTAAATCTTAGGTCACAGGCTCCTTCAACGGTTGCAACATAATAAAATAGTGCAAGTAATACAAATAAGCATCTTGCATCTGATTTTTAATATCAATTTGTTTGTTGTTTTGTCAGCTGCCCTTCGACTTCAACTGGAAGATGCTGAAGGATACCTTCAACACATGTGGTAAGAATACTCCTCGATTGCAAATAGTATATTGATATTTACGTATTTTTTTTAAGATGACTTCTAACTAGTTCTCTCTTCCATCTGCAGGCATGGTTCAGTATGCTGATATCAAGATGGAGAACGGCAAGTCTAAGGGCTGTGGCGTGGTTCGCTTCGACACCCCAGAAACTGCAGAGCGCGTCTGCAGGACCATGAACGGCTACCGGCTGAACGGCAGAGAAATCGATGTTAGAATTGATAGAAATGCATAAACGATCTGTCTGTTGCGTCTTCCATTCATCTAGTTCCTCGTGTCCAAATGCCCTTCATGATCTGATTTGCCCATCAGCATTTTCATATCATATCCACTTAGATATTTGTAAGGGTGACAAATGTTTTTTTTAGTTTTGTTAGTTGTCACAGTGAAAGTGTTTTAGTTTTTGCTAAAATGTACCTTTTTTTTTTAGACCAAATTTTTAATTTTAATTTTCTGTGATGCATCACCTGTCATTGCCTTTGTTCTATAAGGTGTTTTGATAAATAAACCTTGATGTTTGAAATACTTTGTTCGATGTCTTTCTGTGGAATTGCATTGCCTGTCAGTTACGGTGGACTTTCCAGTGAACAATTGAGACTAACAAGTTTTCTTTGATTGACATTTTCTTTTCTGGGTTTGTCGTGTATTAACACACACAGTTATAATTTGTAAGTATGACTTTGACAATGTTTGTAGTTATTTCCTGACCGTTTATGCAATTTATATTAGGGTAAAAGGGGCTTGGAGATATATCATATAAGCTCTCAAGATACCCCCTTGCAGATAAGGAATGCAACATAAAATAGAAGTTTAATTGATTCACATTTAATTCAATTTAAAAAAACACATTTTAAATATGTTTAGTGTACACTTGCTTCATAAAGATTGTTAATGTCTAAATATAGTTATATATTGTTATATTACCTGAAATAAATACGTATCTGTAGTGTAGTCCAGCGCCATATAGATAGAATTCTATCTATATGGCGCTGGTGTAGTCTATAATAAAAATACAAGGTAAAAAAGAACCGGAAGGTCACTACCGGAAGAAGGTCACGAGCATTAACATTCAAGATGGCGACCCCCTTGTGTCAGTGTTACCAGGTGAGTTCTGTGGACGTTTTGTTGTAAATATCAGCCTTTCAACCCCACGAAATTATAAGGGAAGAACTTCAATTGCACATGTGAACTGCCAGTTTAACCTTGTTAAGTGTTGGACTTGTATTCAAAGTTAAAGTCATTCAGGGTGCTAACGTAGCATTAGCTAAGTTAGCTCTTTGAATTGTCAGGTGTCCATTCGGTGTTTGAATCAAATATTTTCGAAGTAAAGTCATGCATTGGTATCTAGCTGCATTTTCTGGCTTTCCATCATGACGTTTTGGCTTAACATCACAAGGTTTAAAGCCTTTGTTGATAACTTAAATGTGCAGGTCTGTAGGATGATTGTGTGTCTGTGTGTTTGTGTGCAGATATGTGTGAGAAGAGGCTTGGTTTCTTTCCCTTCCTCCTACCTTCTCCTTCACAACAGAGCCGCTGTCTACAGGACACATGGGCTCCTCACATGCTCTTCACAGGTACAACCCCTGTCTTATTTTCATGTTTAATTATGTCTGGATATTATAAAGCTGTACCTTTACTACATGCCTTTTCCCTATGAAGAGATTCCTTCAAATTAGGTCTGGGAGATATAATAATTATAATAATATTAAACTTGATTTATATAGCACCTTTCATGCTTGACGCAGCCCAAAGTGGTTGAGTGACAGAAAATGACAATAACAAATGATATAGCCAGAATGTATCCTGATAAACGTCATTTTATGTCATTTCATGTCTCATTAACCATGTTAGTCCGGCAGTGGTTCAGTCAGTAGGGAAGGGGTGTCAAACTCAAATACACAGTGGGCCAAAATTAAAAAATGGGTACTAGTCGAGGGCCGGACTGGTTCAATGTTTATTGCAAAACGTATTGAAATGAACTTATTGCACATATTTAACCTGGAACTAACAAAGCTTCAATTATTGCCTATAAAAACAACATTAAACATTAAATAATCAGTTGCATTCATTTCTTATGGCTCTATCTGCAGCTTTTCCGGAGTCATTTCTTATGATCACATTTCTCCACAGGCCAACAACAGCTTAAAAAAAACTATTTCCCTCTAAGAAAAACCCAAACATGCCCTGTTGTCGTGAGAGAAAAAGTGCAGAAGGAAACATCCATTAAACTCAGTGTGCTGCTCTGTGATGCTAGTTCAAGCCAGATACTTGGCATCTCATCTTGGGTGCAAGTTCATCAATGTTTGGGGCCAGGCTCTGAGCTGAGGAGACCCTCAGGATTGAGTGAAGGTGTGCGTGCAATATACCGGCGGGCCAGATCTAATAGTAATTAGAAATTATCCTGCGGGCCGAAATTAAATCCACCAAGGGCCTGATTTGGCCCCCGGGCCTTGAGTTTGACACGTGTGCAGTAGGGGCTTGGACTGTGAGCCGTAGGGTCAAGTCCCCGACCAGACCTAAATATGGAGTGTGGACTTCTACTTGGAGAGGTCCCAGTTCACCTCCTGCCCTGCCGTGGTGCCCTTGAGCAAGGCACCAGACAATCTTTGATCAGGAACTTGAGATTAATTTAACTGCTCCACGCCGACTGGAGTACATTAATAATGTGTTGTTTCTGATTCTTTCCCACAAGGTGCCACCGTCCCCCTCCCTGCAGGTCAGGTATATGTCAGGGGAGAGAGGTGGGGGCAGAGGCGGGGGCAGAAAGGGTTTCATGGGGGAGTTACTGGACAACATAAAGCAAGAGCTAAACAAAAACAAAGAAATGAAAGACAACATCAAGAAGTTCAGAGAAGAGGCCCAAAAGCTGGAGGAGTCGGAAGCATTGAAACAAGCTCGAAGGAAATTTGTAAGTATTCTGCTACACGCACCATTTCTATCCTTTTTATTATGAAAATGTGTGTTTGGTTTGCCAACGCAATGTCTTTCTTCCAGAAAACGATAGAGTCTGAGACAGTGAAGACCTCCGATGTTCTCAGGAAGAAGCTGGGAAACATCTCTGAGAGCGTTAAGGAGGTAAACGTGTTTCAATGTGATGCTGCCTTTCTTTTAATTATCATGGACATGCTATTCAAATATATCTATCCACCCTAACAAGATGTGTGCGTGTGTGTCTGTGTGTGAGAACAGGGGTTTGAGGAGGTGAGTCGTACGGACATTGGAAAGAAAATCAAGGATGGAATAGAGGAAGCAGCCAAATCAGCGAAGACCTCCGCGGAGTCTGTCTCTAAAGGTGGAGAGATGTTGGGGAAGACCGGTGCCTTCAGAGCAATATCACAGGTATGTAACGCTTTCACAATATACTTATTATTTATATTGCATTATAGCTTTCTGTTCACTTGATAAACATTATTTCCAATACAGGAGTCACTGTTGTTACTATGGTGCAAATACATTTCTTTATATATTCATACAAACAGAATCTTGAGTTTTTTTAAAGGTCCCATGTCATGGCCATTTCTACTGATCATAATTCCATTGTTGAGGTCTACTAGAATAGATTTATATTGTGCAATTTTCCAAACTCACATTGGTTTCTCATACAGCATCTCTGTATAGTATGTGTATTCACTCTCTGTCCTAAACGGCTTGTTGGAGCTCCTGCCCCCCCCCCCTCCCTGTGAGCCCAGTGGCCGCCTGCGAGACAGCGAGACAGCGAGACACAGCGAAACCCAGCCCGAACACACACACACACACCCGCAGCCTGGCTGTGAGTCGGTGTGTGTGCTCACACACCGACTCACAGCCTCGCCGCGTCCCGCCATCTCAGGCTGAGAAATCGGCGGAGCTGCAGCTGAGAAAAGATTGAGTGTGTGTGTGTGAGGAAGTCTGCGGATTGGTCAATTTGGACCAATCCGCGGACATAATTTAACGTAACAAAACACAGCATGACATCCCTACAGTTTTATTTCTGGAAAACCAGATAGGACAACAGTTTGCTTATCTCTGCATACTGTGATGTTTCCAGCAGTTCAGATAACGTTTTCCAGCTTGGTTTCATTTCCTGTATTTTTACGTTACGTCACTATACCCAAATACGTCACTGTACCCAGGAAGAAAAAGAGAAATGTCCAACGAGGCGTTCTGGGGCAGCATAGACAGGTTTTTTCTGTGTTAGAGTTTTACTCGCTACAGGGTGTACTTTGAGGGGTTGTGACTCTGCAGACCGTTTACATGCAGAAAAAAACAAAAATGACCATGTTCACGTCTTCAAGTCATCCTGAGGCCTTAGTTTTGGTTTAAAATTACACAACATCATGTATGTGTTGCTTCTTTTGGGCTTGTTTTCATAGACCTGGTTGCTTATTTCTCTCAAGTCTGACAACAGAGTGGGCGCAGTGTCTAATAGTAGCAGTAAGCTAACGAGAGGCTACGTTCAGCTGGTGACTCGGGGGTCGAGACAGAGAAAATGTCAGGAGTTTGGAAGTATTATAAAATTGAAAGCGAAGGCAGTGTAACAGCCAGATGCAATGTTTGCAAGGCGGAGGTTCCTCGTGGTGGAAAGAACACGACCAATCTAATACAAACACCAACAACAACACGACGAGTACACAGCGGCCACTCAGGTAACGGCACTGAAACAACCAACACTTTCAGAGACTTTTAAAAGGAAAGAGAAACTGCCCCAGAACAGTGAAAAGGCCAACAAAATAACAGCCAAGATAGCTGAATTCATCGCGTTGGATGACCAGCCGTTATCTGTTACCTTTTTTTTCTCTTAATGCATTGCATAAAGATCGGATCGGGAAAAATCGGTATCGGCAGATTGTCAAAATCAAATGATCGGAATCGGATCGGGAGCAAAAAAAGGTGATCGGGACATCCCTAGTCAAAACTAAATGTATGAAAAGAAAATGATAGGCCAGGTTACTAAACGTATTTGCTTTCTGGTCTTTCTGTGTTCTCTCTTCAGGGCATGGAGAGCGTGAAGAGGGAGATCGATGACCTCGGTCACACCGGCTCTTATCGGCCTCCTGCCAGACTGAGGAAGAGGAGCGAGTTTTCCTCCAAAGGGGCAGGAGAGGAGGGCAAAGTGTTCGAAGCCAACGAGTACGTGAGTGCCCTCTGCCCCTCCCCCCCATACTGTGGGAGGGGAACACCTCTCAGAGACCGCTGATAACACTTAGATGGCCTCATAAAGTCTAATCACAATTAAAAATACAGGAAATGAAACCAAGCTGGAAAACGTTATCTGAACTGCTGGAAACATCACAGTATGCAGAGATAAGCAAACTGTTGTCCTATCTGGTTTTCCAGAAATAAAACTGTAGGGATGTCATGCTGTGTTTTGGAATAGGGGTTACAACTCTCAGAGCTGAATATTAATGGTATTCCCAATTTTCTTTTCACGACAGGACTAGAAAAATATCTTTATATATTTAAAAGAATATCTTGTGAAGATTTCGATTTTTTTTTAATTCTGTAAAATACAATTATTAGGCTTTGATATCCATCCCAACACAAAACATTATTCCAAATGTTATTTGGACACATATCTTGCCTTGAATTGTTACATTTCCTGCTATTTGGATATTGCTCCAGTCCATTACAATGAATTGTGCATCCCTGCTTTATTATGAGTTAAATATCCTCGCTGTAAACAGTGGCGTTTTTATATGTACAAAAGTGGTGGGGCACAAAAAACTTAGATGTCTATATATAAGCTTCTGCAGTGACGTGCAGTGAGGTTCATGGCTGGTGAGGCACTGGCACTGACTCTTCAGGTTTACAAATATTATATTTTGACCTAAACCAAAATATAATATTATTTTCAAAAGCTTTTTTTGTCTGATGCTTCGATTAATTTTAAACAGACAGTTCAACAAAAGGATACCCAAAAAATGTAATTTTATCATTTAAATATTGAATTGTTCTCTCTAAGTAAGATCCCATTTTCAATAAAATGGCGGTCTTACCTTGACTTGAAGATGAAGTCCATTTTCCTATCCTTCTGGACAAAAATGTCTATAACTTTTTTGTAAAAGTCCTCCTTATGTTCTTGTAGTTTCAAAAGTCTATCATAAATCTAATCGATAGATTTATGATTAAAAAATTATAAAAGTAGGGTAGACATGTGGATGTTATCCGGCTGAACAAAACGTGCATTTATCTAACAGGTACGTTTCCCACAGATCTTATTTCGAGCTATTTTCTAAAATCCTATGGAGAAACCTCATTGCTTTTTTGCAGCTTACTTCCTGGTTTTAGGACGCGTCACTGCAGCTCTCGTCTCCTCTTATTATACATCCATGCTCTTCACACACCACACTTTTCGCGGCACACGTACTTACAGCCAATCAGCTCTGAATTATGTGAGATGACGTATGGTGGGGATGGCAGCTCTGTGCCCCTATGGTGTTTTTTTTTTTGCCACACACATTACATTGAAAAATACTCTGAGCATGCGCAGTGTAGTTTTTACAGTCACCGTTCACTTTGACAGTGAGAGGGTGGGGCATGATCAGGTTTTGTCCCACATGGCTCAAAACGGCACTGTAGACACACTAATTAGAAGAACACAGACTAAAACAGCAATGTACAGACGAATCAGATGATTAAACATGACCTTAAAATATATTTTATATATTTTTTAATTTCTTTTTTTGCATCTCTTTCCATTTTTTGTAATCATTATGTGTAATACTTTCTGCTGACACTAGGTGGGGCTGTCCCTAATGACCAGTCGCCACTGGCTGTAAATACTGCTATGTTTTGCTTTCTGTGTTCATATGTTTTAAATGTGATGGTCCACAGTGATTAAACGGTAACCCTTGTTTCCCTTGAATGTGCTGTTCAAATCTTTACTTTGTGTGTTCATCCTTCAGAGAGGCGATGGGTGTGGTGCTGCACAAAGACTCTAAATGGTTCCAGCAGTGGAAGGACTTCAAAGACAACAATATGGTCGTCAACAGTAAGGACACATGTCTTTCTTTCTCTCTCTGCATCCTTGTCTTTTTGACTTCCCTAGCAGTTCTTTGTTGCATGTCCAGTAAATGATGTTAAGTGTACGGGCATTACATGGGTAAAGAGGACAGATTTGCAGCTATTTAGGTTCCTTTAGTCGTTTTTACTGTTCCCTTAAATAACGTGAAATACTGTAAATCAGTATAGTATAAATCTATTGGCTGTAGCTCCAAAGGTAATATTGGACTTTATTCACAGATGTCATACAAAGCAGAAAACACCTGCGTCACAAAGTATATGTTCTTGTTTTAAAGGTCACCTATTACACAAAATCCACTTCTTCATGTCTCTTCTACATCAACATGTGTCCCCTCTTCTTCATGTCTCTTCTACATCAACATGTGTCCCCTCTTCTTCATGTCTCTTCTACATCAACATGTGTCCCCTCTTCTTCATGTCTCTTCTACATCAACATGTGTCCCCTCTTCTTCATGTCTCTTCTACATCAACATGTGTCCCCTCTTCTTCATGTCTCTTCTACATCAACATGTGTCCCCTCTTCTTCTTGTCTCTTCTTCATCAACATGTGTCCCCTCTTCTTCATGTCTCTTCTACATCAACATGTGTCCCCTCTTCTTCATGTCTCTTCTACATCAACATGTGTCCCCTCTTCTTCATGTCTCTTCTACATCAACATGTGTCCCCTCTTCTTCATGTCTCTTCTACATCAACATGTGTCCCCTCTTCTTCATGTCTCTTCTACATCAACATGTGTCCCCTCTGTGTAAAGAGACTCTGAAAGTTTCAGGAAAAAAGATTCTCTCTCTTTTTGTCCTGATCCATTTCTATAAAAACCTGTCTGAAAATGAGCTGATCAGATTTTGGTCACTTTATGATGTCATACGATTTGTTGGCTTGTGTAACCATTAGCCAATCACCAACCAAGGTAACCCCCCCCCCCCAACCTTATCACCTGAATCTCCTCCTAGAGCACCATTGAGTTCTTTTGAACCAAATATCTCTCAGAGGGGCGTGGGGAGGGGCTCCTTATTTTCATCTAAAGTAACAGACAGAGAATCAGCACTTTTGAAACAGAGGGGATTATGGGTAATGCTGCAATGATCTGTTTGGTGTTTGGAGCCAATCAAAGACATGTTCTGTATATATCTGAGACCTATAATATATTGATGAAAAACAGTATACTAGGGGACCTTTCAAGGCTTTTTTTGTATGCAGTAGGAGACTGCAGTACTTGAGAAGCAACATGAAGAGAGGCTTAAAGCTCAGACACTCCTCAGTACACAGGATAGTTGTAGGGGTTAAGGTCTCCAGTGGAAGAGTTTTGCATCCTTTCCCAATGCTGCAAAATGCACGTTGTGTCTTTGTTTGTGTTTATTTTGATCTGCGAGGACATGTTTTGGACTCGTACACATCTCCATTAATCACCCAGCAGAGATACAGAGCAGGATTTCGCTGAGCTTCAGTTTTTAGTCTTTTCATTTCTCATTTTGTCCCTCCAGCGGACCCTGTGGGACTTCGTATTTTGACAGGAAGAATGATGTTGAATCTGTGTATGAACTAACTATGAAATATGAAGGATTTGCTGATCTGAGATAATGGTTTCTCCGGTTTCCATTCATTTCATTCAACTCCACTGTTCAACTTCTGCGAGCCAACAATGCAATAATTCTGCTGTGAAGTGAAATCAGAGTTGTGTGTTAACGTGCTCTCATTGTGTGTTCACCGCAGGGTTCTTTGAGATGAAGATGAAGTACGATGAGAGTGAGAACGCGCTCATCAGAGCCTCTAGAGCTGTCACCGAGAAGATGACTGATGTTCTAGGTGAGATACCTCGGTTTGTTAGTCTGCATTAATCACTGGGAATCAAGCCTTACCGAATCTTCTAGGGGAGTTGTTCATTTCTAAGGCCATTCCTATACAGATGTAAAGAGTAACAATTTGTCCAATTCTGAGGTTTTCCAGTTTTTCTTTGTTGTTTTTTATCCCCTTTTTGTGCCGAGGAAGCAAATAAATCGTCATCATAGCAAAACATTGAACTGTTTTCAGCCCTTCATTATACTTTCTTGAGTGAGAACAATTTCAATCAAATGTATAAAACTAACAGTCATAGAGCATTCTCTCCTAAGACAATATTTGTGAAATGTGTGAAAATAACTGTAACAAAAGCCTCTCTTCCCTGCTATACACTTACTTAAAGGTGGGGTAGGTAAGTTTGAGAAACCGGCTCGAGATACACTTTTTGTTATATTCCATGGAATGCTCTTAACATCCCGATAGCAATGAATATCTGAAGTGCTTTGACAAAAAATCCATAAAAAAATGTCATCTGTGGAAGCTGTAATACCGGCTAAAATAACTGGATGGCCTACCTGCCTGTCAGCCTTCCATCTCGTGCACAAACTTATCTCGTGCCCTCATTGGTCATGTGCGCGTTCGTGTGTGTTGGAGGAGGGGCTCTGTAAGGAAGTGGCAGATTTTTTCCGGCCGTGTATTTTCAAATTCTAGCGCACTCGAGCTGGTTTCTCCAAAATTACCTACCCCACCTTTAATCAATGACAATAATTTTAAAGTAGTAACAGGTGCTGGATCCGCTAAAAAAAGTTTCTAAAACTCACCTTGTTCAAACAAAGGAGTCCAAAGCACATCTCTAATCTCCTCCTGAAATGCCTCCTTGAGTGCATGAACAAAAAGGTGAAAAAGGAAGCCATATTTACAAATGACTGATATTGATATTTTCCTAACATACTAAGTTAAAGGTGTTGTAGGTAATTCACTTCAGAAACACTTATTGTTATATTTCATGGAACGCTCTTAACATCCCGATAGCAATGAATATATTAAATGCTTTGACAAGAAATACATAAAAAATTTCATCTGTGGAAGCCGTGGTACTGTAAAAAGCACGACCAATCATCTGCCTCGGCCCGCTAAAATAACTGGATGGCCTACCTGCCTGTCAGCCTTCCATCTGTGCACAAACTTATCTCGTGCCCTCATTGGTCATGTGCGCGTTCGTGTGTGTTGGAGGAGGGGCTCTGTAAGGAAGTCTGAAGGAAGGGGCAGATTTGTTTCGGTTGTGTACTTTCAAATTCTAGCGCACACCAGCTGGTTTCTCCATTCTTACCTAGCCTACCTTTTAAGCACATTAAACTCCTGTGTTTCCTGTCTGTGTTCTTGTGTTCAGGTGGGCTGTTCTCTAAGACGGAGATGTCTGAAGTTCTAACAGAGATTTTAAAAGCTGACCCATCCTTTGACAAGGACACTTTCCTCAAGCAGTGTGAAGGGGATATCATCCCTAATGTACTGGAGGTATGTCAGACTCAAAACAACGCTGGTACTCGTGTCTTTGTAGAGAAATAACTTGCAATCGACAGATGAGCTTCGGACAAGAAATATTAAATGTTTTCTAACAACAGATTTAGTCAGGATAGACAAATACTTCACATATGTTGCCCTCTATTATCAGGTCTTTATTTACCCGTTAACAGGTTTTTAAACTAAATGCTCTGTCTCCATGCAGGCGATGATCCGAGGGGAGCTGGAGCTGCTGAAGGACTGGTGTTATGAAGCGGTACAACTTTTATCACACACACTCTGAGCTTTTAGTGTTGATACACACTTACTATACGCCTGTTCTTACTGATTTGTTAGAGGATCTATCAGATGCAGCTCTTTCTCAAATGTTAGTCATCCTTTTATTGAAACTCCTTCTCTCCTTATTGATTCACAGACCTACAGTCAGCTGGCACACCCAATCCAGCAAGCCAAAGCCATGGGACTCCATTTCCACTCGAAGATCCTGGACATCGACAATATTGATGTGAGTTTCTCCAGACTTCACTACTCACTGTTCATAATGAAGCCTTGGGGTTTTAGCTGAATCCCATTCGTTCACTCGTTATGCAAATATGGTTTATTGTGCATTCAAAACACTTGAAATAAAAGTGTGTACTCATGATCACAGCTGTTATCTAAAGCTAATTGCTGGTTGCAGTGTTTTAACAAACCAAACATAGATGTCATAGAGTCTTAGAAGTTAAGTAAAGAATACATCTGAGTATTAAAAGATGCTGCTTATTTTACGCTTCACTCCAAAATCAAAATGTATATGTATGTATAAGTCAGGCAAACGTCTTAAAGTCACAAGCAAGTTTTCACTGCTTTTACTTGTCCATATTGTGTGTCTGGCTGATACCATTCCCAGACTTTTTACACTGTTCTTATATATCATTGTCCCTATCAGCCAGAACTGAAATGCAGAATCGTGCTTGTTTGTTCAGTCATGTATCTGTGTGTCCTCCACTGCAGTTGGCCATGGGGAAGATGATGGACCAGGGTCCGGTGCTGATCATCACCTTCCAGGCTCAGCTAGTGATGGTGATCCGAAACACCAAAGGAGAGCTGGTGGAGGGGGACCCTGTAAGTTACGCACGCACACACGCTCACACGCACACACGCACACACGCACACGCGCACACGCACACACGCACGCACACACGCACGCACACACGCACGCTCACACGCACACACACGCGCACACGCACACACACACACACACACGCACACACGCTCACACGCACACGCACACGCACACGCACACACGCTCACACGCTCACACGCTCACACGCACACACGCACACACGCACACACACACACACACACACACACACGCACACACACACACACACACACACACACACACACACACACACACACACACACACACAGAGAGAAAGACTAAAAATCAGCCCGGGAAACTCGACCGGCCCCAACTCGGTACAGCTAGTCAATTGTCAACGGGGGGGGGGGCGTGCTAGTGAATTGTCCGACCTGCCCACTTCGGTACCGGCCCACCGGGAAAACTCCCGGTATTCCCAGTGGCCAGTCCACCCCTGCACACACTCACACACTCACACACTCTCACACACACACACACACACACACATAAAGTGTTGTCATAATTAGAGATGTTTTGTCGCTACTTATAAATAGTGCACAAAAAGAAGGTGATGAGGAAATGAAGCCACTTTGAATTTGGGCTTCATTTAGATCCACAACCTAGACTAAAGCTTCATTTGTTATAAATCAACCGTAGAGGCCTCTCAGCTCCAGGGACAGTGTGCTGGTACAAGGTGAAGACACACAGTGTTCAGACTAAAGGCTGCTGCAGAGGATTAATGGAGGGTGTAGTGATTTATCATCCGGATCCAAATGACCAGGCGTGGCTAAATCAGAAATAATGCCAACCCGGTCGCAAACAGCTTGTTACTAGCTCTGCTGCCGATTTAAACACAGATTTGTTTTTGACAATGTAGCCTACTGCTTTGTTAACATGTTCATACTGTAGAAAAACTGCGTTCCCTTTCCTTTGGTGTGTAATATAGGTTTTAGTTTAGTGCATGTAAATGGTCTGCAAAGGCTACAATCCCTGTGTTCCCTCCAGAGGGAGTTTTTCTCCCACACTCTTTTTTAATTATTTGATTTGATTTATTTCGAATGTGTAAAACAATAATAAAAAAATAAAAAAATAATAATTAAATGAAACATGAGAATTATTATACTATACAAACTTAAACAGTGTCAAATTGATAATCAAAAATATTACTGATTTACAAATTATATATTTAAGCAATAGCTTAAAATAGCTTAAAGGGCTGTCCGCTTCGCGTCGGGCCGAACCACGCCCCTTAACTGTGATATAATGGCCATATATCACGGCCTGAAGTGAGCTATTGCTTTTATAAAACGGTTACCAAGTGTGGCAATATGAAAGAAAAATACACACTCTAATTTAAATAGTTGTTATTAGTAAATAATGATGTTCAAAATAAAATAGTCCCTCCGTTGCCTTCTGCACGAAACATAGTGCGAGGTGGTTGCTATGCAACAACACTAACAGCTAGCGAACATATTAGACAGAGAGCGTCGATTATTTGGCTATTTATTTACATTATTGTGTATGTTGCCGTTTATTGTGCACCCACTGAAAAACTGTCCAGCATCAGTAGCATGGCTTACGTGGTTACTTGTATAGGTTGAGGTTGTTCTAGGCTGTTGCTTGGCGTGGCGATAATATTGCTCCACTTTCTCCGGTCCCCGAGATTCGGCTTCCAGTAGCTCTGGAGAGAGCTTTCGCACCTGTGGCCACTGACGGTCATAATTTCTCTGCTTTGTTTCAAGACCCGCATCAGAAAGCTTTTGAATGGTGATACTTTTCCAGTTGGTCGACCTGCTCTTCACGTAGCTCTGCATGTCGTCGTTTAGGTGCTTTTTGTTCTGGAGATAGGCACTCCTCAATCCACTCCTCCATAGTAAGACCCCCCCGGAGGTCGAAGTTAATCTTAAATGTTTTTGCGGACCTTTTTGATTACAGATTTGAAAACATCGTTGCTTGCTTTAAAAGTAGCACAATTCATTATGTCAAACCTTGGAAAGTATCTAAATATCCCTGCCCTAATGCCAAAGGAACTGCACACTGAATATGTGTTTGCCGTTTGATGTCTATGTCTGGACCGCTGCGTAAAAAGGAGGGTTTCTGCCCCGTTACTTCTCCGCTGCTTTCTTATTCCAGTTTGAAAAGCAGTTTGCTTTTCAGTCCAACTGTATACTGTTTTTCTCAGACGCGGAGGGATACTGACTTGTTGTGAAAAGTAACTTACAATTCTACCCGTGGTATACGCTCAGTATATCACGGCTAAGAACCAATCAGATTGCTTGATTTGACTTGTCCGTTTTATAAAAACAAATAATCTACCTAATTACACATCCGAAAAGGGGTGGGAAGACGTTTACACTTATTTAATCCCACCCCTTCTCCCAAAAACTAAATTAACAACATTTTTGATAAAAAAAAAAAAAAATTTGTTATTGAAAAACAGACATTACATTACATGTTACTTGCTTTTATCCAAAGCGACTTGCCCAGGGACACAACGACATGCTGACTGCAGTGGGACTCGAACTTGCTATCCCCTTTTTCGAAGTCCAGCACACTACCACTGAGCCACAGCCTCCCCAGGGACAAAACAAAAACATAAAAACAACAAATAAATAAACAAACAAATAAATAAACTCTAGATTAAGTGTACCGTATTTTTAATCCCACCCCTTCTCCCAAAAACTAAATTATTAACATATATATGGAGGCGTGTTGTGCAGTGGGTTGTGCGTTGGTGTTCGGATCAGGGGGTCACAGGTTCAAACCCCACTGCAGTCAGCATGTCGTTGTGTCCCTGGGCAAGACACTTCACCCCAAATTGCTCCTGTGGGGATTGTCCACAGTATTGAGTATGTAAGTCGCTTTGGATAAAAGCATCTAACAAGTGACATGTCATGTAATGTAATATACATATTTTCTTTTGCTTAAAAAAATACATTTGTTATTGAAAAACAAACAAAACCAAACCATAAAAACAACAAATAGATAAATGAACTCTAGATTAAGTGTACCCTCTGTCCCCCCCCCCCTTTCAGGAGAAGGTGATCAGGATGATGTACGTGTGGGCTCTGTGTCGGGACCAGGAGGAGCTGAACCCATACGCCGCCTGGAGACTTCTGGACATCTCCGCCTCCAGCACCGAGCAGATCCTCTGAGACTCTCTAAAACACTCTGAGAGAGAACACTCTGTACCTGAAGAAGCCCTGGAGCATGCTGGGAAGGATCGAGATGAGGGACAAACAACAGACAAAATGTGGAGAAGTGATGCGAAACAATTTCTCTTTTTACATCACTGGTTCAACCCGGTGTTTTCTTTGAAAGCCTGGCAGTGATTTCTCTGGCTCACACTAGGGGGCGACACACCACCAACAACTCTCTATCAGTACTCCCTGCAGCGCCTTGATGGCTGTCCATGTATTGCAGGGAAAAACTGAAGTTATTTACCTCTGTTTTATCATGAGTATTATAAATTAGGTAGAAATCTAGGGAGCTGATTTGAAGCTTAATCTTCAGGTTGATGTCGGCACTTTTGAAAAAATGACTGCCATACTTCCTCTGTCCCTCACACTTTCTCTTCGTCTCTGAGGTGTTGTTATCGTGGTGAGGGCCAATCAGTGCTTTCCTGGATCCATGTCTGTATAATAATTGTCCTGTGTAATTGTTAAAATGTGAAAAAAGTCTATATTTATTATGAAAAAATAAAGATGACCCTGCTACTTTTCACACTTCCTGCAAATAGTTAAGCTTCTTCTCATCCTGGGGCAGGTTGCTGATTGTTATTTTTTTTAATTAAATTAAAGCGCCACTTCTGATTGAATTCATACACTCGAATATCCAATCAATCAATCAATCAATGTTTATTTATATAGCCCAATATCACAAATGTTACATTTGTCTCAGTAGACTTCACAGTTTGTACAGAATATCAGTATGACAATACGACACCCTCTGTCCTTAGACCCTCACATCGTACAAGGAAACACTTCCAGAGAAACCCCACAGTTTAAAGGGGAACATGGGAGAAACCTCAGGGAGAGCAACAGAGGAGGGATCCCTCTCCCAGGACGGACAGACGTGCAATAGATGCCGTGTGTAAATCGAAGAGATAATACATTTACAACATAGGTAGACCAAATGTTTGGAAATGCATGTGTCTATAATAAGAAGATGAATCCACAAGGATGTCAACAATCCTGTGGGAGCCATCAGGGAAGTAGTATGATGAAAGTCAGGCAGGACCACAGAGACAGGTTCAGCCACGACTCAGGATCCAGGACTCAGGATCCAGGATGCAGGACTCAGGTTGCAGGACTCAGGATCCAGGACCTCAGGATCCAGGACCTCAGGATCCCGGCGTAGATAGACACCAAAAAGAAATTTGGGGAAACTGGATTATTCGGAACATGAGAGTATGCAGGTACAGACAGAGAGAAGGAAGAAGTAAGGTGTCCCCAGACAGTCTAAGCCTATAGCAGCTAAACTAGGGGCTGAATCTAATCAGCCCTAACTATAAGCTTTATAAGAAGGTCTTAAGCGCACTCTTAAAAACGGATAGGGTGTCTGCCGCCCGAACACAAACTGGAAGCTGATTCCACAAAAGTGGAGCTTGATAAGAAAAGGCTCTGGCTCCCATTGTACTTTTAGAGACTCTAGGAACAGCCAACAACCCTGCGTTCTTGATCCAAAGCAGAGTTAGGGCACTCATTTGTTTTGAGTGACATTCAGCTTCCTTTGACATGAACAGGATCATTTTGACAGCTTTCAGTCCTGACGTTAACACCATGTGAGTTCAGGTCAGATGACGTGCTTTGACCTTCAGTGTTGTGGAGGATATAAATCTGCTTCATGTGTTCAATGGGCCATGTTGTCGCCATACACACCAAAACATAACGTTTATGATCAAGAACGACAAAGAAGTCCCCTCTCTTGGACGAATACATCCGACTAAATGGCAATCATTACTCCAAATCTGACCAATAATCTCTTTATCATCACATGTCCATTATGGGGTAATTGACATGTCTATTTTTTGTACCGAGTTATTTATTTTAATTCATTAACGTCTGACTTGTTGCAGACGATATGGGTGAGATCACTCTGAGAAAGGAAAGCAACCTTTTTTATTTTGTATGAATTAATCCGTCAAATACTTTAATTATTACATCAATAATTTGGTCTATAAAATGTCAGATTTTTTTTAACGTCCAAGGTGTCCTGACCCAAAGATATTCATTGTAATATGATATAAAACAGAAACAGCAGGACATTCTCATATTTGAATGTCTGAAAACTGCATAAAATAAGTATTTTTCAGTTGTCCAACTAATACTTGTAGTTCTTCTCAGAAAATACTCTTTTTTTCTGCATTTAGACTTTTTCTACTGTGAAGCCCAAAGGGAATTGTGTAGCTGTATTTTGCTCAAGTTCACTCTACTATGTCACTGCGTCAATCAAAATGTCTGAACTTTTATTTTTACATTGTTCAGTTTTATCATGTTTTTTATTGGATCCCCTCTGGAGGGTCTTCTGTCTCCCCTGCTGTGTGTGTGAAGGGCTTCAGGCTGCAGGTGGTCATGCAGAGAAGCAAGCAGCGCTCTCACGCAGCAGGATGGATTACAGCAGCCTTGGGTATGACGATGGGGGGGTATGTTGTGTATTCATGCATGTGTATGTGCTGTACGTCAGTCTATGTACATGTAGACCAGCAGCTTCACAGCCCCCCCCCCCCCAGTCCTGGGTGATGGATCCTCCCTGATGCTGAGTAGCGCTGAGGCTGCAGCTCCCCAATGTAACGCTCATCGCTCAGCACACACACACACACACACTCACACACACACACACACACACACACACACACACACACACACACACACACACACACATATTTAGAGGAGCCCCCCCGGGATACTGTGTTGAGCTGGATCCCATCAGACTGACCAGGAGAGGATCTGACTCACACATTAGTGAGTTTGCACCACAGCCTCTAACATTGAGTTGGCTTCAGATTGACTTGTGAGAGTATATATTTGTTGTAGGAGCTGTTTGGAAAGTTTTTTTTGTTGGTGCATTTACTTATGGACACACATTTACTCATGGACATGGTATCAGACAATTTGACTTGGACGACACATGTAAGAAAACCTTGATACCATTCTAAAAATAGAACCTAATTTGATAGTTTTTGCCTCGCCACACTAATTGCGCCGCATAAGCGCATAGGTGCGCCACATTTTCGGCTCAGTTGAGGCCCCCTCCGCAAGGTGAGGCCCCACGCAGTCTGCATGATCGGCCTGTAGGGAGGGACGGCCCTGCATGGGTGGGTAAGAGTTTCCTGCAGGGAACTCAAAAGGGGTATTTTCACTTACTGTCTGGAGAGTGAAGAAGGTAAGAGTCATGCAGCTGGCCAACTGGGGGCTACTCTTACATGTACAGAAGAAAAAAAATTAAAGTTAGCCTATCATCCATCATTTCACTCTAAACTCTACATCATTTCACTAAACTTTACATCATTTCACTCTAAACTCTACATCATTTCACTAAACTTTACATCATTTCACTCTAAACTCTACATCATTTCACTCTAAACTCTACATCATTTCACTAAACTTTACATCATTTCACTCTAGATTTACTCGTTACTTTACTGGCTACTTTACTGGCTACTTTACTGGCTACTTTACTCGCTACTTTACTCGCTACTTTACTCGTTACTTTACTCGCTACTTTACTCGTTCCTTTACTCGCTACTTTACTCGTTACTTTACTCGTTACTTTACTCGTTACTTTACTCGCTACTTTACTTGCTACTTTACTTTACTCGTTACTTACTTGCTACTTTACTTTACTCGTTACTTTACTCGCTACTTTACTTGCTACTTTACTTTACTCGTTACTTTACTCGTTACTTTACTCGTAACTTTACTCGCTACTTTACTCGCTACTTTACTCGCTACTTTACTCGCTACTTTACTCGTTACTTTACTCGCTCCTTTACTCGTAACTTTACTCGTAACTTTACTCGCTACTTTACTCGTTACTTTACTCGTTACTTTACTCGTAACTTTACTCGCTACTTTACTCGCTACTTTACTCGCTACTTTACTCGCTACTTTACTCGTTACTTTACTCGTAACTTTACTCGCTCCTTTACTCGTAACTTTACTCGCTACTTTACTTTTCTCGTTACTTTACTCGTTACTTTACTCGTTACTTTACTCGCTCCTTTACTCGTTACTTTACTCGTAACTTTACTCGCTCCTTTACTCGCTACTTTACTCGTTACTTTACTCGTAACTTTACTCGCTACTTTACTCGCTACTTTACTCGTAACTTTACTTGCTACTTTACTCGCTACTTTACTCGTAACTTTTCTCGTTACTTTACTCGTTACTTTACTCGCTACTTTACTCGCTACTTTACTCGCTACTTTACTCGTTACTTTACTCGTAACTTTACTCGCTACTTTACTCGTAACTTTTCTCGTTACTTTACTCGCTCCTTTACTCGCTACTTTACTCGTAACTTTACTCGCTCCTTTACTCGCTACTTTACTCGTTACTTTACTCGTAACTTTACTCGCTACTTTACTCGCTACTTTACTCGTAACTTTACTTGCTACTTTACTCGCTACTTTACTCGTAACTTTTCTCGTTACTTTACTCGCTCCTTTACTCGTAACTTTACTCGCTACTTTACTCGCTACTTTACTTTTCTCGTTACTTTACTCGTTACTTTACTCGTTACTTTACTCGCTCCTTTACTCGTAACTTTACTCGCTACTTTACTCGCTACTTTACTCGCTACTTTACTTTTCTCGTTACTTTACTCGCTACTTTACTCGCTACTTTACTCGCTACTTTACTCGCTACTTTACTCGTTACTTTACTCGTAACTTTACTCGCTACTTTACTCGTAACTTTTCTCGTTACTTTACTCGCTCCTTTACTCGCTACTTTACTCGTAACTTTACTCGCTCCTTTACTCGCTACTTTACTCGTTACTTTACTCGTAACTTTACTCGCTACTTTACTCGCTACTTTACTCGTAACTTTACTTGCTACTTTACTCGTAACTTTTCTCGTTACTTTACTCGCTCCTTTACTCGTAACTTTACTCGCTACTTTACTCGCTACTTTACTTTTCTCGTTACTTTACTCCTTACTTTACTCGCTACTTTACTCGTAACTTTTCTCGTTACTTTACTCGCTCCTTTACTCGTAACTTTACTCGCTACTTTACTCGCTACTTTACTTTTCTCGTTACTTTACTCGCTACTTTACTCGTTACTTTACTCGTAACTTTACTCGCTACTTTACTCGCTACTTTACTCGTAACTTTACTTGCTACTTTACTCGCTACTTTACTCGCTACTTTACTCGTAACTTTACTTGCTACTTTACTCGCTACTTTACTCGTAACTTTTCTCGTTACTTTACTCGCTCCTTTACTCGTAACTTTACTCGCTACTTTACTCGCTACTTTACTCGCTACTTTACTTTACTCGTTACTTTACTCGCTACTTTTCTCGTTACTTTAAGTACTCTTTTTGGTGTGAACGCGGCATAAGGGGTGCTAACGGAACTAAACGCGAAAAGTACGGTGAAAAGTACTCCGGTGTGAACGCGGCTATTGCACTTGTTGCTCTTGCTTAGCATTTTTAGCTGCTATGTTTTAACAGAAAAAGTGATGTGCAGGACGAAATTCAACCATACTCTTTTGTTAAAATGCACTTAAAAACCATCAAGCAGGGAGTAAGAAAAAACCTATTTGATAAACACCTAATTTATCAAGCTACGAGCAGAGGATAAGTACGCTAGCTGCCTTGATAATTTATGCTAGGTACATTACTTATGCGAACGTATTTAGCATTAGCTAATAAAGTTAGCATATATAATTATTATTTCATTTGTGAAACTCGTGAGCAGTATTTTATACTTTTGTTATTTGTTTGTTTTTTATAGTTTCCTGAATACTGCATTTCTTATTTACTCAAGCATTTGATAAAAAGGCAGACTATTAGTACGCTAGCTGCTTTGCTAATTTATGCTAGGTAAATTACAAATGCTAATGTTTAAGCATAAGCTCATAAAGTTAGCATATGGTGCTTGAGCAGTAAACAACAATACTTGATAAAAGAGCCTTACATTATAACTGTATTAAATATTGGGACTATTAAGCTATGTTTCATCCTTTGCAGTGATTGAATACAATATTATTTTTATGTTTATTACATTTCTTTTTTCCCTCACTCATAGTAGAGTAGCTCATGTACCTTTGTACAAGGGCGGTTTAATAATAAATCTTTGAGGCTTTTGTTTGGGGATATTGCCTCCCATTAAAATTAAAATGTTCTTCTAAAGGTTATCCGCTTCATCTTTTCATAAAGCTTGTTATTGCAACTCTAACACGGTTTCAAATCTAATATTGAGGAAGGTTTTTTTTGTCCTCCTGTTAAAGTCAGTGGTCAAATATTCTTATCTCACTTTCATATATTGCTCCAGTCCCAGAAGATTAAAGAGCGGTATCTAACTGAAAGTGGGAGCCAAATGTGGACGTGTTTTATGAAAAGATGACTTTAGTTTTAATACAAATTGGAGGAAGGAGGTAGAGAAGTGTGGTCAGTGAGAAAGAGTGAGACATAAAGGGGAGTGAGGTTAAAGGACTAATGGTTAAAGTGATGGAAAGTAACTAAGTACATTTACTCAAGTCCTGTGCTTAAGTACAAATTTGAGATTGAAAATTGAATATTTCCAATTTCTCCGACTTTATACTTTTACTCACTACATTTCAGAGATCAAATGTTTACTTCTCCGCATGTACATGTATTCCCAACCTTTAGTTACTTTGCAGATTCATATAACTGATATGAAATATAATTAACACATACCTTCAGTTATACCTGGAGGAACAAGTTGGGAGGAAATACACAAGCTACCCAACAGTATATACGTAATTAAGTCAAAGTCAAAGTCAACTTTATTGTCAATCTTTCAGTTGTGTGTACTAACAGAGAGATCGAAATACCGTTTCCCTTAATCCCGAATTCAAAAATACAAATATATATAAAAATATGTATAAAAGGAGATTTACCAGATGCAATGTATGCACATTTGTTTCCAAAGTATTCCAAATATCCAGATTAGCCAATCAGCATCTCAGCTTCCAATATCAACGACATAAAACAATGTAATGTACAAGCAAAGCATTGTTTTTTGAAGCCCATACTTGTACTTTTAATAAAGCAAATGCAGGACTTTTATATGCATCAGAAAATGACAATTTAGTATTTTTACTTGAGTAAAGGTCTGAGCTTTTCTTCCACCTCTGACAGATGGGACTTGTCTAGAATAGGAAATGAGTTGCATAGCAGGCAGCACATTTATGGAGGGTCAGATGTGCCTGTTCAGCAGTAATAAGCAGTGAAAGTGCTCTAACAAGTCCCCCGTCTCACCCTACCATGCACGCCCAGAGACCAGCAGGATGTGAAGGGACGTGCCTGAACTCTTCGGCCCAACATTAGAGCAGGACCGTGGGATGATGGCTGCTACAGTAAGGCTGTCAGACTCTGCTGTGTGTGTCTTTGTGCGTTGGTGCTGATAAACACTCACTCTGCGTGGGCAGAAAAGGGTTACACGAGGCCATAAAACAGAGTCCTCTTTTTCTTATATTCACTTCAGTTCCCCTGATGCACAATGCTTCTTCCTCTGTCTTTCTGTCTCTATAACAATCTTCAAATCAAATGTCCAATTATTTCATTTATTTACCACATTCATCTTTCTCTTTCTTTCTCTTTGGTGCCAACTCCGGTGACAAGCAATAATTTAAGTTCTTCTTAGATCTCCTTTCCCATAGAGTGCCGCCTGCGATTTTTGCCTGGGAATGTTGTTACAGGCACCCAGTTAGTAATCAATCACCATTGTTTGACATCATTCGGCCATATAGTGACTTAATAGACATTGATTTTCAGAAAGTCGTCATGGTTATTATTTCAATAGACTCCTTCTTGGCTCGAATCACTTCATATATTTAAAAATCTATTAAACAAAACACGAGCATTGCCTGCCAATCCTTTATCAGCATGTTCTTTATTTACCAAATGTTCTGCATGTGTAGTGCACTGCATGCTGTCTCAGGACTTTTTTCACAGTGATGATGACCAAAACAAATGGTGTGATTGCTGTTTAAAAATATTGAACGCTATGCTGCTAAAGCCGTCAAAACCGTCAAACTATGGTCAACAGACTATAGTCAACAATGCTATGTGCACCCAGGTTGAATTTTGCCACCAGTGGGGAGCCGTCAGGGCCCTCTAGGCCCTCTGTGAGGGCCTAAGATATTCCAAAAAATAATATTTAAAAACATTTAAAAAAAATATATATTTTTTAAATATATATTTCTTTAATATTATTTTTGTTATATTTTTCATTAGTTTTACCGAAAAAAAAATTGATTTAATTGTATTTAAAATAACATTTCCAAAGAAATAAATCCTTCGAATCTGCCTGTTCAGTCTCTGTTTGAATGTGAAGGGTTACATGAAAGAAGCTCGTCTGGCCCTCTCTGCGATTCACAGAGGGCCCGCTATAGTAACTGAACGAGAGAGTAATGTCAAATGACAGTACAATTGACCAATCATATCTTCCCTCTAAATGGGTGGGTTTTATTATCGCGGACTTTATGACAAGTTCCGCCCGCTGTGAAACTTTTCTTGTTTCCATAGCAACAACAACTTCCTGTCAACAGCGTGAACTCGCCTTCAAAATAAAAGCATGCCAAATTACACTTAAGACATACAACTGCAACGAAAGTAACAAACACAATGCAATATCCTTTTCAATGTCAAAGAACACAAATTGGGTTCACAGGTGTTGTTTTGTGTGGTAGAGGGTCGCTGTCATTGATGCGTTTTGCACCCTGGGCCGTTGTTTTGATATTCCGCTGAAGTATACGCTGTGACGTAATAACTATTTTTTTTTCTTTTTTTCGAGGGAAGGGGTGGGGGTCATAGGGCCTAGGTATAAAGCTCACGGCTCGCCACTGTTTGCCACATTGTTTTTTTGAAACCCTGGGTGAATATGTACACATGCACCCAGGTACCCATAGTAGACAGTGCTATTTACCCCCGGGCATACATTGGAATATCTTCTGAATGGGTTATGTTTGTTGTAGGGAATTCGGGAAATGTATTTTAATTGAAGATTATGCTCAATTTGAATCAACTTGTCCTTTTATTAAATGTAATGTTGTAAAAGTACAAATGTAGAGAGATGCACCACTTTTCACAGTATTGAAAAGTGTATTATTACTGTAATAAATCCACACACACCAATGCCAATATTCACATTTCCTCCATCTAAGGTAAGGTAAATTAGCATTAAATCAGTGCTTTTTCTTTCAACATATACATTGTTCCTACGCCTGAATCTTTTCTTGCTCATCGTTTTTCATCCTTTTCAATCTCATGCATTAGCCAGTTTTCTAACTGTTTCAATTCCATTACCACCTCTCTCCCTCCCCCTCACCCTCACCCTCTTTTTATAAATCTAATCCCCTGTCCACGCACGACACCATCAGCAAGCCCACCCTAATTGGGGGCAGCAGATTCTTTATGAGAATGGAGATTCTGCTGAGAGGCGGAAAAACAATGGAAGCAAATGTGTTTCTATTGATCAGTCTCTGTCCTCCCTCCAGCCGGCTGCATTTACTGTTGCTCAGAGGTCTGATAAGTCATAAGATTTAGGGACCTGTGTGCCCATATTAGCCTCTGAAGGGAGACATTTCAGTCGAGGAGCAGAGGGAAAGCGGGGCTGTAAATACAGACGGCTCTTCTTACCAGACGCACATGGCTTTATAAGTTGTCTGCAGGAGCGTCAAACATGGCCATTAACTTCTGACCCAGAGACAACAGTGCAGACAACACAGCAGAGGGCGGGACATTAATCAAGAGCAGCCTGTGTACTGGCCTTCTGAGGGCAATACCACAGTACATTATATCATAGGACTCAAATGATGGTGACAAAGGAGGAGAAGAGGGGAGGAGAGTAGAGGTATGTCTTAAGGCACTGACACACCAGGCAAATTGTCGACCAATGTTTGACAGTCTCAGGATGACTTCACAGAGATTACGTCCACATTTTATACATTGTAGGGCGGCTGTAAATGGTAAATGGACTGTACTTTTATAGTGCTTTATCTGGTCTTTCTGACCCCTCAAAGCTCTTTTTACATACTACAAGTCACACTGAGGCACACTTGACGTTGGCTAAGTGTGCCTGGGCTTTAAGTCATAGTTCACAAGACACACAAATACTCATTGTGTTTTAAAGAAATATGCTCTCTCAAGTTTTCTGATGTGGACAGGAAGGCCTCTTCATGATTGGGTCTCAGTAAGTGATTGCTGACTTTGAGGGAGTTGCAAACACTAGAAAAGCGATTTATAATTGCTCTGTGTGCAAGAACGTAGTTGGCAAGTGCTGCTGTTTTGCCAACAATCCTTGCGACACACCAGTCAGCGATCGTCACTCCTAGTTCTTTGACATTTTGGTACGGTGGGCTTGGGCTTCAAAACACAAGTGTGTTTTTTGGTTGAAAATGCTGACTCTGTGCTGACGTTTATGTTTAAGTGCTTTGAGGGGTTGCAACAAAAATGGAACAGGGCTATATAATTGCTATGTATGCAAGAATGTATGTGCAAGTTGGCAAGTGCACATTTTTGGCCAAGACACCTGCAATGTAACAGTCCGCCCTCATCACTGCTAGTTCTTTGATGTTAGTTTGGTTTTATCTGGGCCTTGAGCCAGAGTTCATAAGACGCATCATAAAGTGACTCTTTGTTTTCAGTGAGTATACCATGACTCATATATGTTTTACTTTTTACCCACTCATTTTCATGGGGCCTGTGGGCTAACGCTGTGACAGATCGCCTCGCCTCCAGTGACAGCTAATCTATAGGTAAGTAAATCAGGCTGGGGCTGAGGCCAGAGGACAGCTGGAGTGGGAACAGTACTGCTGCTCTGCTAGCCCTAAATGCTCTCCACAGTCTATCAATAACTGTAATGATGATGGAGGAGTGCTTACATTAACTTTCCACACTGTAACCATGTCCTATCAGTCACAGAGGCCAGTGGGCTGCAGAGACTAATGTTAGCTTGTCAAAGGATTTCATTTGCATACGATAAAATACTCACTGCTTATCGCTTAAATAAAAGGATCTGCTGGACTTTCTCAAATATAAAGGAGGTTAATGTAGCCCACAAGAGTGAAGTTGTGTATGACTCTACATCTCTTCCTTTACTCTCTGCCTCACTCTTTCTGGGTGTGTGTCCGCGCTTTATGGTTGGTTTGCTTTTCTCTTTCCATCAGCGTGACGGGCAGATGAGGTTGTGAATAAAGAGTTCCATCGTCTCATCAAAAGTTATCAAGGTCAGGGTCAGAGAGACGGACAGGTGCAGTGATTTATTACTGGAGGCAGGATGTGGGGAAAGATGAGAGGAGAAAAAAAGCTGAATGGAAAATCCAGTGAGGACATGAGATCACACAATGTGACGGACAAACTGCAGCGACACCAAACTGCACTGAAATACTAAAGCCAGGTGGAAACCTCAAAGTAAAGACCTGCATTGTCTTAGATATCAGATTACATAGAAGTCTATAAGAAAACGACCCTACTCATCACTTGATTTTTTATCTCAGTTAACATTTTCTAGCTCAGTTAACATCTCCTATATGGTTCTTGGTTTCCATTGCTAATTTAAAGTTTTCTTCAATAAAGCTTGATGTTTATATAATGATTTATGGTCCCATTTAGAGTAAAATAAACAATACCGTATGATTGACAGGTTTTGTCTGGTCTTATCTATTGTCCATATTTTACCTTCAAAGTAATAGGTCCCCTATTATACTGTTTTTCATCAATATATTATAAGTCTCAGATATATACAAAACATGTCACTTAAGTGTTCGAAATACCAAACAGATCATTGCAGCATCCCATAATCCCCTCTGTTTCAGCCCTGTTTCAAAAGTGCTGATTCTGTCTGTTACTTTAGATGAAAATAAGGAGCCCCTCCCCACGCCCCTCTGAGAGATATTTGGTTAAAAATAACACAATGGTGCTCTAGGAGGAGATTCAGGTGATAAGGTGGGGGGGGGGGGGGTTACCTTGGTTGGTGATTGGCTAATGGTTACACAAGCCAACACATCGTTATGACATCATAAAGTGGCCAAAATCTGATCAGCTCATTTTCAGACAGGTTTTTATATAAATGGATCAGGACAAAAAGAGAGAGAATCTTTTTTCCTGAAACTTTCAGAGTCTCTTTACACAGAGGGGACACATGGTGATGTAGAAAAGTGGATTTTGAATAATAGGTGACCTTTAAAGTGGACCTATCATGCTATATTTGAATAATATAGTGTAGGACCATACCTATATAAGGCATATTTATACTTTTTTTTTTTCAAAATACCAAACAGATCATGCATTTTAGCCATGCCTCATTTTGCTCAATTTGAAATTTTTTAGCTCTGTGTTTGTAAGGGCAGATAAGGGCAGAACAGCACCATCTACAGGCCTGGCATATGTACTACAGCGTCTCCAGCGCTTTCGAACGGCAATGGCCGTGGCTGTCTCCTCCTGATTGGTGGAGTTGGCCCAATAGCCGTAGCGCCACCGTCCTGACGTCAGGACAGTGTTCAAATCAGGATCAGTTTTTATCAGATCCGTTGCAGCCCCTTTTTTAGAGATTTGGGTATGGAGGAAAATAGAGAGGGTTGTGTTTTCTGACACTTGGTGAGTTCCCTGGAACACCGGGGACACATATTCATGTATACAAGACGTACAAAAGTGCATTTTGCATGATAGGTCCCCTTTAAGTTTTCAGTTCATGAAAAGTATTGTAACATGTTGGTTGCCTTATTGTGATTTGTTCACCATTAGTTTCTATTTAGATTCACCCTTTAGTGTAACAACAAGGCTTCAAACTTTAGTCTTAAAACTAATGCTGACTTTATTCACTTCTTATATATGGTCCATGCATGGTTAAAGTAGTTAAAATGTGAAGGTATAGGGCAGTTTGATGTTCTTCCAAGCACTTCAGCTGTAAGCCAGATGTGTATAAAGGTAGATAGGTCACTTGTTTGGAGGTTGTGGAGTCCACTCATCAAGTATGTTTGACATGTCCACCTAGCGCAAATGAACAAAACTTTAAAAAGGTTTCTCATTAAGGATTAGTGATGTTAGATAATGTAAGGGACTTTGATGACCTGCGATAAATCTTGGGTCAGAACTTCTAATTAGCCCAAAGGTCTGTTCTTTGTCATATGGCTTTCTTTTTTGCATGACTGTGTGATTAACCTTTATCACTACATTTATTGGCCGAATATTTTACAGTGCAGTTCTTTGTAACATAACTCCCATTAATACACGGTACCTTGTGTGTTCCTCATCTCCCAGAGTTTCCTTTGCAATCCCCTGTCAAATGACACAAGTGTCAGGCTGACATAGTTAATCCACCACACTTTTCTCCAGAGAATCATCCACAGGCTAATCGTGCTTCAAAGAATAATTGCACTCATCTAAAAGCAATGCATGAATAGTATTTGATTGTATGAGTTCATTTCCCCTGCAGACTCCAATTTCCCTAAGATGTTTCACAACCTACTTTTTGTCAGTGCCGAGGACTCTGTGTGCTGTGTGGGCGGCTGATTGCTGTGAATGTTTATACGACTGAGAATGGGGTCCTGTCCCTTAGTGTCCCACCGATATGGAGATTTTTATTTCCTTGTTCTTTTCTTCAGGGACCATGGGAAGAATGGGCCTGAACTGTTCCTAAAAAGACATTACTCTTATAGCTCAGGTACGCAGTTCTCAAAAACATTGTCACATTAACCAATGATGTCTCATTTGGGATTTGTTACTACTGTAGGTAAAAACAGAATCTATGACACTCAAGAGCACACTAACATGAATTTCAACATGTTTGTGCAAAATAATAATTGTTTAAAACAGGCTGCCGGGATGTCGTTTTTTTTGTTGATCGACCTGCATTGCACGGTTTCCTTAAACAAAAAGCCAATGGGATTTTATGATTTAATTTTTTCCAATTGCAGAAATTAGCACTTTGCTAGCAATCACCAGAAGTAAAGCTAACATTAGGCCAAAAAACAACTACACTGTCCTATCAAATGAGACTCATTGAGAGATAGTTGTATTCCATCTCTACCATCATATTTTAACTAAACCTGTAGCTGGTTATGTTCAATCAATCAATCAATGTTTATTTATACAGTTTGTACAGAATATCAGTATGACAATACGACACCCTCTGTCCTTAGACCCTCACATCGTACAAGGAAACACTTCCAAAAAGGAAAAACCCCACAGTTTTAAGGGGAAAATGGGAGAAACCTCAGGGAGAGCCACAGAGGAGGGATCCCTCTCCCAGGACGGACAGACGTGCAATAGATGCCATGTGTAAATCGAAGAGATAATACATTTACAACATAGGTAGACCAAATGTTTGGAAATGCATGTGTCTATAATAAGAAGATGAATCCACGAGGATGTAAACAATCCTGTGGGAGCCATCAGGGAAGTAGTATGATGAAAGTCAGGCAGGACCGCAGAGACAGGTTCAGCCACGACTTTGGTGCTGGTCACCTGCGTCACAGCAGCGCTGTTGATGGTCAGGGGGAGTGGGGGTCGACGGTGGGTTCTCCTGAAGTCAACAACTATCTCCTTTGTTTTCTCCAGGTTGAGGAAGAGGTTGTTGTTTTGGCACCACAGGGCCAGCTGGTTCACTTCCTTCCTGTAGTTAGTCTCATCGTTGTTGCTGATGAGACCCACCACAGTAGTGTCGTCTGCAAACTTCACGATGTGGTTGGTGCTGAAGGTGGGTTTGCAGTCGTGGGTCAGCAGAGTGAAGAGAAGGGGGCTGAGCACACATCCTTGGGGGGGCCCCCGTGCTCAGTATGAGGGTGTCTGAGGTGTTATTGTTGACCCGTACAGCTTGTGGTCTCTCTGTGAGGAAGTCCAGCAACCAGTTGCAGAGAGAGGGGCTGGGGCCCAGGTCTGTACGTTTTTGTACAAGCTGCTGGGGGATGATGGTGTTGAATGCTGAGCTGAAGTCTATGAATAGCATTCTGACATAAGGGTCCTTAGTCTTAGCCTTAGTGTTAGTGTCCAAGTGTGTGAGGGCTGGGTGGAGAGCGGAGGAGATTGCATCCTCTGTGGACCGTTTAGCTCGGTAGGCAAACTGAAACGGGTTGTGGTTTTCACTTCCCCAAGTTCTCCCACACTACACCTCTCCTTCGCTCCCTTCAGTGGCTGCCAGTGGCAAAAATAAAAAAATATTTTAACTTATGCGCCAGCAATTACAATGATATTGCTTGTTTGAAGAAAATATGTCAGCACTGTTCTTGTTGTCCTTGGTTTGAATCTTTATGGTTTATTGCACTTATTGTAAGTAGCTAAGGATAAAAGCGTCAGCTAAATGCAATTTAATGTAATGTAATGTTCAACAACGCGAGCCCCTCTGCAAGACTGCACAACGGTACTTTGAGATAATGCTATCTTCAACATGCTAACATTCTCACATTTGCGGGTAAGCATGGTCATATTTGCTAAAATGCACTGAAGCGTGTTGAAATGTAATTCGTTTTATACCAGATCCACATGTACCAATGTTAACTTAACGATGAAGCTAGATGACAAAATAGGGGATTCAAGTTATTACAATTCATCCTGAGGGAAACATGACTGTCGGAACCAAATTTCCTAGCAATTAAATCCATTGGTTGTCATTTTATTTAAAACTACAGACACCCATTTTAAATTGTTACCAGCCAAATAAATAGACCCTGTGCTGCTACAGAAGATGAACATGTAATGGCTCAAGCTGCGAGGGGTCATTCTGTGGGGACCATGAATATCGGTCGCAAATTTTAAAGCAATTGTTGACATCTTTGTTATTTTATTCTGGACCAAAGTGGCAGCTCGATTCATTTTGCCATAGTGTGATGCTATAGATTGAAGTTTGCTAACTCCTAAAAGTTAAGGAAAAGTTGTATTTGTTGCTTGTACTTCTTTTACTTATTCACTCCCACTCTGTCGCACACCCCTGCATATTTGTAACTCTCTGCATCCATCTATCATACCATCCATCCTTACAAAGGCCAATCAGACTAGAGAACTGTTTACTAAGGAGCTGCATAAACTGTGTGACAGTCAGTTCAGTCTGGAGTGACGGATGTTTCCGGACTGCCTGGCGCAATAAATAGAGCCATTAGTAGCTCTGTGCTTCTGCTGAGGCTCACTCTCCTATGAAACGTGTTGCATGGCAGAGTCCTGGGCCTCACTGCAGTCTGATGAATGACTTATATTCCTCCGTAAAGCATATTAGAGTCATATCATATGATGGATAGCAGGTAGAAGACAGCAGGAAAGGTGGAAGAGGGAGAATTAAGGAAGTGGGTGAGAGGATTTTTTATAAAATATGCAAAAGGAGGAAATTAAAACCCAGACCAAAATACAAAAAGACCTCACCACTTCTTCCTCCTTTACAGTGACTGATGAAGAAAAGGAGCAATTTAGAATTTTTATTAAGTCCCCTTTAGTCACGATGTCTGGTCTCTGTATGTCCCTCAGTCTCAGCAGAAAGGTGCTCGTGCTCTTGCTTCACTTCACAGGATTAAGGTGTGCTCCCAAAGGAAATTCCAATAATTTACCCATGAACCATAAATCTCTGAATGACTGCCTCTGATTCACAGGTCAGGTCAGGGGACTTGATATGCACCTGTAGAGAGTAGAAAGACAAGTTATCTATTGTGTTACACTTTTTTAACCACGATAAAAAAACGCAAGAACTGCTTTGTCACTATGACAGCCTTCAAGAGGCAGATTAACAACGTTTTTTCTTCAAAAAGGTACTTTTTCGAAGGCGTTTTCCTAAGTGTTTACAAAAAAAAATGACGTCCCAGGAGTGTAAGGCATATGATTGAGAGCTTTGCCTTCTGGTAGATAGATAGATAGATAGATAGATAGATAGATAGATAGATAGATAGATAGATAGATAGATAGATAGATAGATAGATAGATAGATAGATAGATAGATAGATAGATAGATAGATAGATAGATAGATAGATAGATAGATAGATAGATAGATAGATAGATAGATAGATAGATAGATAGATAGATGGATAGATAGATAGATAGATAGATAGATAGATAGATAGATAGATAGATAGATAGATAGATAGATAGATAGATAGATAGATAGATAGATAGATAGATAGATAGATAGATAGATAGATAGATAGATAGATAGATAGATAGATAGATAGATAGATAGATAGATAGATAGATAGATAGATAGATAGATAGATAGATGGATAGATAGATGGATAGATAGATAGATAGATAGATAGATAGATAGATACACGGACAGATAAATAGATGGATAGATAGATAGATAGATAGATAGATAGATAGATAGATAGATAGATAGATAGATAGATAGATGGATGGATAGATAGATAGATAGATAGATAGATAGATAGATAGATAGATAGACAGATAAATAGACGGATAGATAGATAGATAGATAGATAGATAGATAGATAGATAGATAGATAGATAGATAGATAGATAGATAGATAGATAGATAGATAGATAGATAGATAGATAGATGGATGGATAGAGAGATAGACAGATGGATAGATAGACAGATATAGATAAGATAGATAAATACTTTATTGATCCCAATTTTGTTACAGAAGAAGCATCAGACATAAAATAAAAAATAGTAAGAACGTGAAAGTGAAATGAACAACTGAAAATTAAAAGTAAAAATAAAACATATTATATCAAATAATAAACAATATAAACAGTATAACAATTCTGGATAATTAAAATGTTCTAAAAAAGTCAAAAATACTGCAGTCTGACTCAGATCTCTGAAGGTAAAGTGACTGCCATCGCAATGTTCCTAAATCTATTAGAACAAGAAAATACGATACATTAAAATCTGTGAAAAACAAAAATAAAGTGTGTCTTAAACCTGGAAAAAGCCACTATATAACATATTTTGGCATGCAACACTGAGAGATGTTAACAGGGGATTTGTCTGACCAACCATGAACTGACCATTACCCACATTTAATTTTGAGTAGCTGAAGGTTGCTGTGCTTTTGTCCCTTCCCTTCTTGCTGTAAATCACTTGAAGGCATCACAGTAACTTAATACCACTGCCCACCCGTTCTTTTCATCACTCACTATGTGCTGTCCTCATCCTGTGCGAAAAACAGATTTCCCCCCTGACATGAATCACTACAGACACACATGAGTCAGAGCACCCACACAGACTTTTAAATTATTCTTTCAAACTCCAAGTAATGTGACATATAATGAAATAAAACAGAATTAAGTTGTAAAATCAAGAATCATAAATGAATGAATGTGGATGCAATTCCAAATTGCCATAAGACACCAACTTAAAGGTCTCAGATATATACAAAACATGTCTCTGAAGTGTTTGGCTCCAAATACCAAACAGATTATTGCAGCATCCCATAATCCCCTCTGTTTCAGCCCTGTTTCAAAAGTGCTGATTCTCTGTCTGTTACTTTAGATGAAAATAAGGAGCCCCTCCCCACGCCCCTCTGAGAGATATTTGGTTAAAAAGAACACAATGGTGCTCTAGGAGGAGATTCAGGTGATAAGGTGGGGGGGGGGGGGTTACCTTGGTTGGTGATTGGCTAATGGTTACACAAGCCAACACATCGTTATGACATCATAAAGTGGCCAAAATCTGATCAGCTCATTTTCAGACAGGTTTTTATAGAAATGGATCAGGACAAAAAGAGAGAGAATCTTTGTTCCTGAAACTTTCAGACTCTCTTTACACAGGAGGGACACATGTTGATGAAGAAGAGACATGAAGAAGTGGATTTTGCATAATAGGTGACCTTTAAAGGTGGGGTAGGTAAGTTTGAGAAACCGGCTCGAGATACACTTTTTGTTATATTCCATGGAATGCTCTTAACATCCCGATAGCAATGAATATCTTAAGTGCTTTGACAAAAAATCCATAAAAAAATTTCATCTGTGGAAGCCGTGGCGCTGTAAAAAGCACGACCAATCATCTGAGCCGGCCCGGCTAAAATAACTGGATGGCCTACCTGCCTGTCAGCCTTCCATCTGTGCACAAACTTATCTCGTGCCCTCATTGGTCATGTGCGCGTTCGTGTGTGTTGGAGGAGGGGCTCTCTAAGGAAGTGGCAGATTTTTTCCGGCTGTGTATTTTCAAATTCTAGCGCAATCGAGCTGGTTTCTCCAAAATTACCTACCCCACCTTTAATGAACTATTTTGTCATTCTTCGTGTTCCTTCGTTTTCGATAACGGTCATAATCACATGCTACATTTCCATTTTCATTCGTTAGTTAACTGTCATCACAAGCTGAGTCCAGTTATAGCTTTTTCCCGCTGCATTGATGTGATGTTGTGACATGTTTCATGATGCAGTGCTGACGGTGTAATGTTCCTGACCTGCACATGTAATATCCTGCTGAACACTGCACTCTAATCCAGCCTCAGTGGGCATCCATCGACTGTCCAATGGGTCAATCACTCAGCTAATCAAAACCTGATATCTCTGTTTGGTATGGGAGTAACTCTGCGTGGCGTTTTACACCTTTAAATCTCAAGGTGTCACATGGATCAACGGAGATCAATCCCTGGCCTCGTCTATGTAATCACAGGTGGAGGGATAGTATTGACTTAGTGGCTCTGAAGTGAAGAAGCGAAGGGTTAGACGGGCCACATCGACTTCAGAGTGTGTACCCAGGAGAAAAAGGCAGTAAGTGTTGAAAAGAGATCAACATTATCCAGTAAAAAAATTCAAGTGACAAATTTGAAAGTGATGCATGGCACAGCTACACGGCTGGTTGCATTTCAAGCAAGGATTATCTCTCATTCGTTATTAATATATTTACTATTTGTTTCATTAATTTAAATGAATTATCAATCACTTTAAATGCAGCCAGAATGAATCCTCTGATGATGCTAATCGTGTGGAGAAAATTTGAAGCGGTGCATCATCAGTCAACTGGCTCCATCAGACTCTGTTATCGGAACCGCGTGTCCTCTCCTTTTAATTTAATTCAGTACTCCCCCTCCTCCCAATCCCTCCCTCTCTCCCTTACACTCTCTCTTTCTTGTTCTCTGAGTAGGAAAATTACCCAGTGAGCAGCAGTGCAAATGATTTTGGCAGCCGGCTCTGACAAACTCCTCCAATCACCGTGTACTTTCAGAGCTTTACACTACATTTCCAGAGCGGATATCAAACGGTCATAAATCATTTTGCTTTGAGTTAAATGTCCCCGGGCTCAGAATCACACTGAGCAGATAAAACAGGAACTACTTTTCTTGCTCTACTCAAGGACTGTCTACTACTGTTGAACATCCATACATAATTAAAGTTATAATGAATAACTAAAGGCCATACATTTACTCACATCACTCTCCTGCTGGGGACAGAAAATAAATCCTCAGAGTGCTCTTAGCAAGGTCAGGTGTTGAGCTAATGTCTCATTAAAGACTCATCATTTCATCATGGGTGATCCGGGAGTGATGAGCAGCCTCGAGGTATTGATCTGCAGTTGTTACACACACATCGCTGGATTGGATGTGCAGTTACGATGAGTAATAAGGGTATTCATACCGTGAGTTCTGTGCTAACTGTGTTAGCATTTTTTCGCTCAGGGCTCATTTAGACACTTCTTGTGAGACTTGTGCTTTGTTTCGGTAAAAATGGTTCATATCTTCAGTTAGCTGAGTTTCTAACCGTTAAAGGTGGGGTAGGTAAGTTTGAGAAACCGGCTCGAGATACACTTTTTGTTATATTCCATGGAATGCTCTTAACATCCCGATAGCAATGAATATCTTAAGTGCTTTGACAAAAAATACATTAAAAAATGTAATCTGTGGAAGCCGTGGTACTGTAAAAAGCACGACCAATCATCTGAGCCGGCCCGGCTAAAATAACTGGATGGCCTACCTGCCTGTCAGCCTTCCATCTGTGCACAAACTTATCTCGTGCCCTCATTGGTCATGTGCGCGTTCGTGTGTGTTGGAGGAGGGGCTCTGTAAGGAAGTGGCAGATTTTTCCCGGCTGTGTATTTTCAAATTCTAGCGCACTCGAGCTGGTTTCTCCAAAATGACCTACTCCACCTTTAAGTGAGTATGACACATTCATAGGTTTTTAAATATTAAGAAGCCCTGAGACACAGTTTCGTGAAAAAACTACCCGCCAGACCCGGATTAGGGTCCTCTCTGGTTTAACACGTTAAAGGGGAATCCCATACTTTATGTGAAGTATGTGTACAGGTATAGGTATACTACTGAAAAGGTGTAAAAAAAAAAAGTACTTTCTTGGCTCCAGATCGTGTAAACTGTAGGCTATATTAAAAGTGGACGTAGTCACTGTGAAGTCACGCATTGGTTTGTAGATTCATGTTTCGAAGCCTTGAGTTCTGCATTTTGGATTCGGCATTCTACATTAGCAAGAATTTCTGAGTATGTGATGTGAGCTTGATAGACATACTTAACTCCCTCAGAATGCATGACGTATCTTCAGACTGTCATTGGCTGATTCTGGCACCAGTTTGTACAAATGTGGGAAAGACAGTAGTTTGTAGTTACATTATTTGCAATTTCGAACTGAAGTGATATTTTATTGTGAGCCCGACAGTGTTATAGCAGCACTAAATTGGTAGAGTACTCTTTAAAAAAACAATGGACCCTTGTGGACATTATGTGTAAAAAATGTACCAAAAAGAAGGAATTACACTGTTTTACAAACCTCCTCAAATAAGCGCACAATCATACTACTGGGTTCCCATCTGAGTTGCTTAAGCCCCTTTAACGGCAACCCTGAAATGAGATGTATGTGACAACATAAATGTCCTAATCATTCAGACACACATTGAAACAGACTTTACCCCGCCAGTTTCTTGCCCAATTTTCCACGTGTGAATAAAGCTGCTCATTCTCACGATAACTCACACTGAGCGAATGGCCGTGTTCACGATGTCCTGAGTAAGCCTATATATGAGAGAGATTTAGTTAATCTGAGCCGCAAGGTCGCCCTGTAGCTCCTCACTCACCCAGCGTGCTTAGACCTTGGATCTACCTGTCCAGATGCTCAAAAAGTGAATATCAAATGGAGCGTTAAGTGTGGAGAAGCGAAAGAAGCTGGTCGGGGACTGATAGCTGAAGGTGTGTGTGTGTGTGTGTGTGTGTGTGTGTGTGTGTGTGGTGTGTGTGTGTGTGTGTGTGTGTGTGTGTGTGTGTGTGTGTGTGTGTGTGTGTGTGTGTGTGTGTGTGTGTGTGTGTGTGTGTGTGTGTGTGTGTGTGTGTGTGTGTGTGTGTGTGTGTGTGTGTGTGTGTGTGTGTGTCAGGAAAAGGGTGTGTTAGCATGCATGGTGGCAGCACTGGGGCAATTCAGGGTGAAGCTATGAACCGATATGATGAATGTTGTTATGTAGCCAGAACTGAGGGGGAAAGAGTAAACCCTTTACACCAATCAGCCCCTCTGTAGCCTGCAGGAAACCAGCCTCAGCAGAGGACACACACTCAGACACACACATTCAAACAGTCATTTTTCAAACTGCTCACCCTTGTTGGTTTAAACATCAATGATTTTACGAATATCAAATGAAACGAACGAGCACAGGAAGTTGCATCATTCTGTTAATTGTTTGTAAAAGTGTTTGAAATTCTGTGTTGATAGCGACATGTAATTAAACGTCTAATCCGTTGCTTGTTTACAAGACGTGTCCATGCATGCAGGAAGAAATGTGCTGATCCAGTAGTGTTTTAGCCAGTGAAGCATCTTTCCTGAATTTAATTTAAATATGTGCACCATAGATGAAGCTGCTATTTACCTTGTTGAACACAGCAGTGCTACAACTGGATGCTAGTTCATCTACAGCTTTTGTTTTTGGAGACCAAACTTGTGTCCTTCTGGTTTTAGTAATCCCTAAACTCAATTTAGCAAGGTTCCTCTGGGTATTCAATCACTCACACACACACACGCACACACACACACACACACGCACACGCACACACGCACGCACGCACGCACGCACGCACGCACGCACGCACACACACACGCACGCACACGCACACGCGCACGCACGCACGCACGCACGCACGCACGCACGCACGCACGCACGCACGCACGCACGCACACACACACACACACACCACAGGGGAACTGACATGGCCCTGAAGGTCACTGTGAACCAAACAGCTCTGATTCCCGGAGGTTTCGTTGACTTTCAGACGCCCTTTTGACTTTTTCCACTTTCCCTTTGAAAACATTGGCCTCTGATTTATCCACATATGACTGTGATAATCCATGTGTGGTGTGCATCATGAGAGGGATTACTGCCATGAGGGACAGCTGACTAAAGGGAGGAGGAGAAAAGTGTCACGCCTGGTATGAATCCCCCCCCCCCCCTCACACTTACTTTCTCATCACAGCTGTACACTTTGCTCTCTGTCAAAGTGATTCTGTATACAGTGTAAAGCCTAATTGAGCTTCTACTATACAAGCAAGCATTAGTCAATTATAAATAAAGGTTTATTTTTGGTTGGATGGTGGGTCAGAATGCTTGTGGGATATTTGCAGAAAGCAATTTTTGCTACTGTCAATCACAAAACACCAGACAGAAATGTCGTCAGACTTTGGGTGATTCTGCATTTATCATTTTAACCTTCAGCATTATTAAAACTGGTCAAATTACAGTAGGCCTTATTTTTGAAGACAAGGTTTATTAGCTTTCACAGACCGAACATGTCCGGGAAAGGGAACGCCGTCTGGTCGATGTTGTGTCAGCTCAAAAGGTTAATGAGGTGCGTGTTCGCTCGCAGCAGAGGAGACAACGATGCTCCGAACTGAAGAGGAGGCGTTGTACGCCCGAGGGGCCGCCATAATGACACCCCTCAGATCTCATTATCAGGCTTATTGATTGGTCATGGCCACCTGCCCCTCCACCCACACACACACACACACCCAGACACACACACACACACAGACACACACACACAGACACAGAAAATATGAGTTTTTGTCTAAAATACGGGAACATTACGCATTCACAGAAGAAATTATTCACATTTCCCTTTCTGGCCGAGAGATTGTAGTCAACGTCATGCCAGATATGGGCTCCAATCAAAACCTCCTACACACGCACGCACGCTCGCTCACACGCACGCACGCACGCATGCACGCACACACACACACACACGCACGCACACATTTGTACAAACACCTGGGAAAGTGCCACTTTTCACATGCGTAATGTACTTGCTCACACCCACACAGCCACTCCACAGAAGAGGAACACACACACGCAAACACCCCCCCCACCCACACACACACACACACACACACACACACACACACCACACACACACAACACACACACACACACACACACACACACACCACACACATCACATATCCACTTCAACATTCATGGACATTTTCAGCCCCTAATGTGAAGCTGATTTTTTGTTCCAAGAGAAAATTGCTTTAATTTGTATTAGCAGAGTGTTCATGGATGTATGTCCAGCAGAGTTGTCCAAGGTTTAATCACGCCATCGTGTCAGCCCACACACTCTCGACATCATGAGATGAACCAGTGGGAAATATCTTACACTTGTTCGGTAACTACTCCTTCATGCACTTAGTTGGACTCAGCGCAGAAATTGGTGAAATTAAACCGAGGTAATGTTTATTAGAGGAAACAAAAAGTCATCAAAACCACAGCTTAGGTTTGTATCGTCCAAATGGACACGTTTCACATTGTCAGATTTGGTCCTTCTGCTTCTGCTGATGAACTACATGAGGGAAAATCCAAGCAGTAAATTCAGGTTTGAGAATGAAAGAAAATGTGGAAGTGCCTTAAACCTGCAAGGTCTTCTTCAATACAGCATGATGTTCATTTAGTAAATTATAGTCCCATTTAAAGTACAATATTCAATGAAGCAGGGTCTGCTTTGGTGGGGTAATATCTGGATTACACAGGTTGCTGTCCGGTTTTCTAGTTAAAAAAGTTAATTGAAAAAATGTTTGATTGTCAAAAAAATTCTTATTCAGCATTTGGTTGTTCTAACTGACTCCTATCTCCAAAACAAATTAAATGCAGACAGCCAAAAACCAAGATTACATATATCAAAATCAGAATCTGAATTATTTTATTACTCAGCGCGGAAATGTACAGTGTTACAGCAAAAGTGGCATGTATAGCAGCTGAAACATCAGACCACCAGGGCTGGTCTTTGGCACAGGCGACATAGGCGGTCGCCTAGGGTGCCAGATCTGGGGGGGGGCGCTGCGCTGGTAGTTCTGGGAGGGAAAAAACATTTTTGACTGTTTGGCTCATCCTAATTTTCAGCCTTGATGTAACAACATTCATATTTAAGTAAATGTAACACCCTTTTCACCCCGGTTACACTTTTCATTTGCCCTGTACGATGGGCGCTGTAAGTGATGAAAGTGGGGGATGTTGACTTATCAGGCGCCCGCAGATCACAGCCAAAGTGCGAGCGAGCCTCCGAGCGAGCAAGAGAGAGAGAGAGAGGGCATGCATTGGTACCGCGGATTGTTGTTGGATTGAGGCTGATAACAACAGCTCAGTGAGGTAAAGGACTCTGAGGGTTTAGATAGTTCACTTTAGTCTAAGTTATCTCAGTGGGTCTCAAACGGTTTGGTCACAATTTATGTAAACACATATTTCCAAGGCACACCTTTATAATTATTAGGATAAATAACAACAGGTTTGAAATCATTCCAATGTATACTATAGGACATTAAACCAAACATGTCGTTTAAAACTGGAGATATTAAAAAAAATGCATGAATAAATAAATGTTAACTAGGTAAAATAAGATATAAATGAACAAAAATAAAATACGTTACATTTATTTGTTATTGGCTATGGTAGGTTATTGGTTATGTTCACATACTTATTTGGTTATTAAAATGTAAACCGATCTTTTTCAGATGGGTGTTTAGAGTTGTACCCCCTAGATCTAGTCTCTAGTAATTCTGCTCAAAGTGCACCAGATTGAAGCATTTTACTTTAAAATGGCATACCCCCGGACCCCCCTAGAGGATGTGATGTCCACCCCCCAATTAAAACATACAATAATGAATACATTTGAAACCTTCTTTATGTATATAACCAACATGTCAATACGTTTCAGTTTTTGTAGTGTATTGGTCTTTTGTAGAGATTTTTCATTTATTCTTTATATATTCTATTGTGTATTGCTTGGAGGGGGGGGGGGCACCAAATCATAATCTCGCCAAAATGTCTAGGACCGGCCCTGCAGACCACAATCCCATAACGTCACAGTGACTACATCCCCTTCCTATAAACAGCTAATGGATCATACAGTAGGTGCAGTGGTTTGATAAAGAAATTGCCTCGTTTCAGGCAGCAGTTTGACAAATGTCCCTATAGCTGCTGTGCAGGTGAGTCTGTGAAGACCAGAAGAACTACAGCAATACATCTGATTACGGCCTCGCCTCACGTAGGACCCATCTGCCACTGCTCTCCTGCTCCTGTTCCACACCTGCACCGCCGCTCCAGTCCTGACTCGCTCTACTGGAGACTCGCTGAAGAGAGTGGCACCAGGAGCACATGGCAGCGGGATGGAGGGATGGCAGCAGATGCAACAGATGGCACTGGTTCCCCCTGATGGACGCCACATGGACTGGAAAAGCAAGGAGAGGACAGAGCGGGACGGGAGGTGTGGGCAGTTCAAGAGATGGAGGGAGCAAGAGATCCAGGGATTGGCTGGGAAAGAATGAATGAGGAGAGAATTGATGGTGTGAAATGCTGTTGTGGGGAAGTCCTTTATACATTTTGATTTAGAGGTTGAAAAAAGTGGTCCGAGTTCCCTTGAAAAGCTGCATACACTCATCAACAGTGTGCAGGTGCATCATGGGTTGTTACTTTAATGAAGCCACAGAGGTTGGTGCTTTAACAAACAAGCTGCTTTCAAGAACTTAATGTTCTAGGACAAACAGAGAGGGGTCATTTGTGTGAAGTCACATTAGCTGTGAGATGCACTCAGGTTTTAAGCTTTTCTTGCATAACATGACTGTTTATATTAACTACTTTTCACAGAGACAGATAAATGGTCATGATTTTCCCTGCAGTATACAGGCATATTGAGTGGTGTGATGTAAGTATGATGTGGCAGGCAGGAGCGGACTGGGACTAAAAATCAGCCCGGGACTCTCGAACGGCCCACTTCGGTACTGCCGGCCCACCTCGATACCGCAAGTAAATACCGGCACTAAATTGTCGACGGGGGGACGGGGGGACGGGGACGGGGTGCTAGTGACTTATCCGACCGGCCCACATAGTCCGACCACTTCAGTACCGGCCCATCGTCCAAGTGCACACTAGCCAATATGGTATCATCTGGTCACATCATCAAATAGAGACTTGACATTGGACATACATGTTATCTAGCATATCATCATTGCATATCTGTATATGACCAATATGAGTGTTAGAAATTATTTGAAAGTTAGATATAATATAATATGCCAAATATAATTGGCATATGACCTAATGCGTCACAATTAAATATTAGTTAGACAGTTTATGGGATCTTATTCACAACCTTAGATCTATGCATCCCTCCCCATATGCACCTATCTTATTATTTAGATGTGCTAAGTGTTTTTCTGCTCTGAACCTTAATTACTGGCAAGGATCTATTCTCCGCCCAACAAATTGTTAAAGGGGCCCACATTCGTTACTGCCCCCAACCAACAGCACTCTAGTGTACGCCCCTGGGCATATATTTGCCTCTGCATCTTGATTTTAGCATAAAGGGTTAGGGTCTGGGTTTAATTTTGCAGTACACAGTTTAAACAAAGACATGAACACAAGTACTGAACATAAAATACACACTGTTTTCATACATGCATGTAAATATATCTAATATGCATATCGGACCCAAATATGTATATATGTTCATTTTAAGTAATTTCTTATTTTAAAGTTACTTAAAGGTGGGGTATGTAATTTTGGAGAAACCAGCTCGTGTGCGCTCGAGTTTGAAAATACACAACCGGAAAAAATCTGCCCCTTCCTTCAGACTTCCTTACAGAGCCCCTCCTCCAACACACACGAACGCGCACATGACCAATGAGGGCACGAGATAAGTTTGTGCAAGAGATGGAAGGCTGACAGGCAGGTAGGCCATCCAGTTATTTTAGCCGGGCCGGCTCAGATGATTGGTCGTGCTTTTTACAGTACCACAGCTTCCACAAATGATTTTTTTTTAATGTATTTATTGTCAAAGCATTTGATATATTCATTGCTATCGGGATCTTAAGAGCATTCCATGGAATAAAACAAAAAGTGTTTCTGAAATCAATTACATACCCCACCTTTATGTACATTTTATTGTAAAACATTATCAGTTTATGGTACCACAAGCCACACTGACGCTGACATTCACAGGCATAAGGAAAGTGAACTGTGCAGTGTCAAATGTGTGTTAAACATCCTGCAAAATGTACCACAGATAGATGTTTCCCACCAGGACATGTATTCTATGTTTGACTTATTTACCATAGTTATTTACGCATGGTTGTGTTTAGAGAGCGCTCTGGAGGCCGAAGTGGGTGGAGCTTTAAGAGCCTGCGTGCCTCGCGCCGGGTCTTCGCGCAGAGCCACGCTCAGCAGCAGCACTGGAGGAGGAGGAGAAAGAGAGAGGAGAGAGAGGTGCACAAAGTTTCAGGCTGCAGCTGATCGGACACGGACGGAACCTCTGATCAGGTTTGTGCAATATTATCACCACTTTTTGCAATCACGCTGCTGATAATACTTGCATTTTTAGTTTGAATTAGCCAAATAAAGCACGCTCGATCTGTATTGTGCATGGATTTATTGCAGATTGAGCTGCGTAATAGTGTGAAGATTGACGTGCATGTGTTTAATAGTAAGATTTTGCGGTGTATTATAAGTTTAAAGCTACGTTATCAATTCAGTTTTTTTTGTACAACTTTCCAAGTCATCCTTTTGCCACAAATGCTGTGTTGTTAACTAGTTTTTGGTGTCATTTTTATTTATTTATATACCTTTCAAATTACTTTAACTTGATAATAGGAGTCACCTTTGTCAAAGAGCAGCAGGAAATGCTTCTGTTGTTTGGTAAAAAGTCGAACCTAGAGAATTAACGGTCCAACACAATTGACAGGAGACAAAAAAAGGCAATAAAACAGCTGACTTATCTTATCTTTTGCAAATCTTATCATGAATATTATGGTGATTTTTTGGTTGATTTAAGGAGGTAAGAATATCTGCTGGGTCTCCTTTCACCAAACCTGCTGACTTTGATTTATTTGAGGGCACCATTTTTCCACATCATGGACCAATGTGCCATGAAATTGTCCTGTGGCAAGACAGAATCCCTTCCCTCCCTTCAGCCCCGAGCCAGGCTCCTTCAGCAGGAAAAGGGTTGGATTATCCTGCTGAGAGATGGGAGAATGAACTCCACGCAGGTCATTAGGATAGCACGGATGCACACATGTTTAATACATGTGAATTTTATTTGAAAATGTCACTCTTTAGCTGCTCTTTTAGAGTTGCAATTGATGCTGATGGGGAAAAACACCACAGGCACTGCGTTGATCTGTTATCGATTCTTTTTGGTTATAATGTGTAATTTGATCCAGCTCTTGGCTACAGAGATGTATCCTTTGCTCTATCCACCTCATCATTTATCCACCAGGACTGAAATCTGTGTCAGGCGCTGGATGCATCACAGGCTTCCTGGCTTTATCCATCTATATTGTCTTATGTTACATGGACAACTGCTGAATAATTAACTAACTGCCAACAGTAATGAGTAATCTGAGGTTTTGATATCTAACAATCTGGATTGAGGTCGTTGAGCAGAGGCAGAGGTCCGCGGATGTTCTGAGACCAGCTCCAGATTTCAGATTAAAGTGTAAGGGATACGAGAGCTGGTCAACTCAGAATAAACAAATAGGAATAATACTCACCCAAGTACAGTATGGTTCAGAAGGCTACATTTCAATATGGTTAAATGACATCTCAGATAGGGCTAAAACGTACTTTCTGTACAGATGCATTTGTAGATAATTGTCAGTGAATCAATTTTTCACAAAAAATTGAAGAAATATTCAGATTTTTCATTCAGGAATATATTAACTTGACAATGAAATTAAGCAAAGAAAGCATGACATCTTCATATTTCAGTGGCTGAAAACACAATTTTAGCAATTGTTTTTGCTAAAAAATAACTTTAACGATTAACCGGTTATCAAAATAGTTGTTGATTATTTTTTGTTGATTTACTTATCTTTACTTTTCTCACTACTGTCAGTATTTTTTTTTTGGACCAGTTATAGGTTTTTGTGCATGTTAATGGTCTGCAAAGGCTAAAATCCCTGGGTTCCAGTTTCATATATTTCCTGTTAAGCACAACACTTGAAAGTTACCCAATGTAAACATGCAGAAGTCAACAAAAGGGCAATACTCTCATTAAAGGCTTGATAAATTCTCATGAAAATGAGAGCATACTGTGGCAACGTTGCTTTATTGACCATTCTCAGTATACCATTTATGATAAATAACCAAAAAAGCTCATCTGCAGGAATCTCATGATCAGCATCATCACGTCATGACCTGTAATGAAAGAAGAGATGGGGAAGAAATGGTTTCCCCGCAGAGAAACACAGTGTCAGGATGTACAGTATTACATGGAGCACATTAGAGAATCAGGTTCTCCACACACTCTCTCTCTCTTATATCGTTTACTCTCTATCTCTCACCAACATTATTGTTTCATTAGGTGGTTCAGACCCTGTGTGAAAGCAGCAGAAGTGAAGTCACTAAAGTGTCTTTGCTGCACGAACGCTATCATTTAAACTTCACGCTGTTATACAGTTCAGTTCTGAAATTACTTTTTCGCAGAACGAGAAATCAACTGCGCGTCTTATGACAGTGTATTACCCCTGAAATAATAGCAATGTCACACCGAGCGTGATTCAATTTGGCCGTATATAACGTGGCAACATGGCACAGAGGCTCATAAACCTCCTATTTTCTGTCCCGTAAAGAGCCGCCTCCCGCTCGCATGAACACGAAAGCAGCAGGAAGGTGGAAAATGACTTTTTGAGGCGCAGCGTCAAGGGTCTTCAGGCTCGACAAGGAGGCGATTCTTCAAGTGGTTTTGATTGCCTGGTGAAGATAGGGCATCAAATATTCATCGACCCCCATAATGTATAGCCCCTTTGGAAACAGACACAGGGCCCAGGATTGTATTGTCTCCAGAAAGCCCCCCTGGACCCCTGAGCACAGTATATTAAATCGATTGGAAATACTAGAAGAGGGGCAATTCACTTATTGGAATGAAATCTGCTGATGGACCATGAAGTGTGTGGATAAGCTCTCCTTTCTTCTGATGTGTTTGCTCTTTCCTTTTCTGGTCTGCAAGGCTTCTCTGTAATCTCAGTCATCAAATGAGCCGGACTGACTGCCTTCCCTTCAGCAAGGTGATCTGTCCTCGCTCTCTGATGACATTTGTCCTATGTTTAATCCTTGCTTAGGAGTCCAATTGTCAGTGGGGATCACCCTGATGAGCAAAAGTTATTTCAGCTTTGAATCAGCACTTTCCCATTGTTGAGAATTCAAAGCTTCTCTTTTTCTTGAAAGGTCGTACGGATTTACGCCCTGATACTGTATTTCTTTCATGGGTGTGGCGTAACAAGTGTTTTTTAAATTGCTGACTGAAAGGCATTGTATTCCATCCTGGCACGTGTTCGCGCTGACGTCTCAGGGAAGTGGCAACATCCGGGTCTGAAAGTGAAATCTATGTTGAAGTGCCTCGAAAAATGTAATGCCAGTCTAAGTTGATCTTTAAGTGTCTTGCTTTGTCAGTTTTTAATCGCTTGTCGTTTTGTTGACATCGTTGTTGCTCTACTACTGCAAAATAAAGTATAGAAGTCTATGAAAAAATGACCCTTTACCTCACTTGATAAATCACCAATGAGTTCATGGTCTCAATTGTTAGTTTGAAGTCTTCTTTAGTACAGCATCAGGTTCATTTTATAAATAATGGTCCCATTTAGAGTAACACAGATACATCGTGTATGCTTCAGGGCGGGACTACCCAGTTTTTGACAGGTCTCTACCACGGCGTTGTCCAGTTTAGATGCTTTCCTTGTATTCGTCTTAAAACTGTAACCTTTTCACAGTGCTTTTACACGTCATGGAAGTTTATTGTAGCATTTTGTTTGCCTGAAAAAATATTTTGCAGCATTTGGTTATATTAAGCTCTGCCTCTCACTTCTAGTTGTAAGAAACCACGATGGCGACAGCCGAAATGCCAAACTTGATTTTGCTAAACTGCAGTTGAATGGGTGACATCAAGGTGACCATCTACAATTCAAAGTCTATGGATGGACCAACATGTGACTTATCACCCAACTCTTTCTCACTTCTGGTTCCATAAAAACAAGATGGCGATGGCCAAAATGCCAAACTCAAGGCTTCAAAACAGTAGTCAATGAACCAATGAGTGACGTCTTGGTGACTTCATAGACACTTCTAATACACAGTTTATGGATATGTGGTAAACCCACAGAATTATCACCAAACTCGTTCTTATCTGTCGTTCCAGAAAAACTGAGATAATTCAAAATTTGAGGTTTCTAAACAGTTGCCCATTAACAAATAGGTGACTTCTCAGTGTCTGACCCGTCTGACTCTTACAGTCTATGGTCTCAGTTTGTTTCTTTTTTTACCGTTCCCAACAAAGTTTCATACTTTCTTTAAATGCTGACTGTAGTGTAAGCGCTGCCAGTGTCATGTGGGCAGGGCATGTGATATAAATACGGCCACTGGCAGGAGCTCTGCTCTGTCCCTGGGGATCTGACAGAATGACTTGATGCTTGATGGAAGGAAAGCGCTGTCTTCTGACTTTAAGAGTGCTGACATTTTCATATTGCCCAACACACACACACACACACACACACACACACACACACACACACACACACACACACACACACACACACACACACACACACACACACACACACACACACACACACACACACACACACCACACACACACACACACACACACACACACACAGCTCCTACTTCCACCCTCCCCAAATCTCCTCTCTCTCAGCACCTGTCCTTTCCCCTCTTCCTCTTACCTTCATCTGATTGATGCCCCCCCCCGGTCCCCAATGCTCCCTGGGTAGCCGCAGACCTCTGGCTCTGTCTGAATGCAGACGTGAATCATAGGGATTACCGTTCTGTTCTCCACCTTTCCTCCCAACTTTCTCTCGTTTCGTTTTCTTACCTCATCCCTCATTTCACATCCTCTCACCTCACCACCGGGCCTCTTCTGGATGTGTGCTGCTGCGCTGTTATCCCTGGTGACAGCAGCAGGGGGTCTTTCAAGGTGAATTATAGGGTTGGATTTGCCATATCAGCTGCTCTCATGCTCACTTACACACTATTTATTTCATGCGTTTTTCAGAATTGAACAGAATTACCCTTTACATAAAACTTTTCCACTTTTTTGGAACATTTTATTATCACTCACTTACTCCTAGCCTGCAACCAATTTATCCTCATTTTGTGATTTTTTTATTGCCTGTGATTCGTAAGTTAAATGAAGATACATTTGTTTGGGCTAGTATTTGTATTTATTCATTTATTGAACAGGGACAGAGCATTTTAATAGAGATTTCTGTAAATGCGCCAGAATTAGCCAACATGCTAGGTCACACCTCAAAACTAATTATAACAGGTTTTCATAAATCCTTAAAAACATTCAACATAAAATCTGACATATAGGAAATCATATTTAATAAAACAAAAACAAAAACATGACTTTTCATCCCAATTGGTGGGACAAAAACATTATATTTAAAATGTTTTAAGAAGGAGGGTGTAGCAACTATTTCATAAAGAAAAAAGCAATTGCTTATCATTGTTGAATATGTAATGTCTTTCATTTGTAAGTTAACAGTATGTGGATACGACTGGGATGACATTTGTCCGCCCTGATAGGAAAATAAGGGATTTTTTTCAGGAAGAAAGATTGGGTCGATTATTTCTTAAAGAGGAAAGCAGTGATGGAAATATGGCGACTGATGGATGTGATGGTCAGATATGAGAGAGTAGTTTAAGGTGGAGGTGGAGCAGAGGAAGACGGTGTATTTTGCTACCTGACAGCTTCAGTGAGTTAAATATCTGCAGGCGACAAATGTGTCACAGGACTCGTTTCCCTTCCAGTCAGCCCCCGGGGTTTCTCATAACCAAAAGAAAAGAATCACATTTAGAGCTCATGACTTTGTGAAATAAAATTCACAAAATAGGTTGGCTCTGTGAGTGTCTGCATTTATTCTTTTTTTATTACATTTTTATTGCCGTTATTATCTTTTATTTACTTCATTGCTCAGGCTGCAGCAGACACAGTGGGTGTTTCTCAATCGCGAGTAAAGCTGCTCCAGAGCCACTATTTCAAGCATACTACGTCATCGAGTGCCGCCGAAGTACTGTTCCAATGTCCAGGATACTTGGAAATCTACCGAGCCCGGCGTACTCCGTTTGGAGAAATATCGAGTCTGCACATGTGTAGACTCCGCGGTCTTAAAATCCCCACAATGCTTTGCGCACGGACCAATTTCCCCAAATCTGTGGCGGAAGATGTAAGGCGGGGCCTCTCATATGACGCACACCTGCACACTTGCTAGCCTGTTCCACTCTTTGTTTTCCAAATGTCAGGAAGTATTCTTGACTCGCTTCTGAAGCAAGATGCTCGGCAGACATGTGCTACCAAGCAAGCGTACTCGCAATTGAGAAACACCCAGTGACTAGATGTGATTTTCTTAGGTCTCAGATAAAGCTCTTATGATCTTGTGAAATGATGCCCAGGAATAATCTCTTTCACCTTGTGTGACCTGTGAGTCATAGAAACATCCAGAGTAAATATTGGTTTGGCGTTTATCTCGCACAAAATAGGGCAGGGCTATGTTGATATCGGGGTATGAGACTTGCCAATATATATCCCTACTACTGTATATATTTTTTATTTGAACATTTTTCAGCCACATTAGTCCATTGAGAACAAACGATGACAACCTGGCCAAGTGATCTGTCAGACACCTCAGAGCATTTAGATTAAATCACAAACCTTAACATCTTTCTATACCTTAGTCTCTGTGTCATTTTGACTAGATACATGCATTTGAATGGTTTGATAGACCTATTCAGCAACTGGTACAACATCCAGTTTCTTCACAACATAATTTACTATCTTAGATTTTCCTAGCAGAAGTCAAACCATGGACTGTATTTCAGAGTGGACGTCACTTATTGGTTTATGGACTACCATTTTGATGCTTAGCATTTTGTCCGTCATGTTTCTTTTGTAACCAAAAGTGATACAAGAGGTAGGAGTACAACCAAACACTGAACATGTCACGGTGCGTAGTGGACCATGCTGGATCCAAAAACAGAAAATACAATGAATGACGAACTGACAGAGAATACAAGTAAAGACGAAACTGATCACAAAGACACAGCTGGAGAGGGCACGCCAAAGCACAAGGAAAACAGGTGAAAACAGTCAGACAATTAAACAGGCTGGAAAACACAGAGACAGGAAGTAAAACAAGACATGACACAAGGACAACATACATTTCAAAATAAAACTGGTTTCAATTGTCAATCACAACTCACCCTAAAGAAGACTCTGCTTTATTGTCTAATAACATCATGCTGTATTGAAGAGGACTTGAAATAAGCGATTGAGACGTTTCACTTTTTTTACAATCTCTGCTAAGGGAGTAAATCAAGAAAAGTTTTCTCATTTTCTCGTAGACTTTTACAATCTGAGTGAAACAGTGAAGACGAACAGATGAAGGTATCAGGTGAGACTTTCTGCTCAGCAACTCAAAACTAAATCAGGCCTCATTGTATTTAGGGAAGGCTATTCTTCTACAAAATAAATACTGATCTAGAATCTTGAATAGTTTGAATATTGATGCAGGAGTAACCTTGACAACCTAATAAAAAAATGCTGATAGAGAAAATAGACTGCGTGTTCAAATCTGCTGGAGACAAAATGATAGATAGTAGGCAGCTCTGAAGGTGGAATTGCTGCATTGAGCATCACAAAGGGCTTGTTTTTTTCCATTTGCTCCTTCATCGGTGTACATTTGTCTCTTTCTCTATATCTCTGTTCATTCCTCCTGGTTCACTTCAATCTGAGTTTCTCCGTGACGTCCTGGGACACTTCTTGTCTTCTGTAACATCCCGGCAGTGAGATCCATACTTCAAACTGATGGGGAGTGAACAGTAAGAAAGTACATGTGTGTATGACAAAGGACAGCTTCTCAAAGAAACATCCATATATAATGTATGGCCATTCATTTTGTGTCACTGCACCCTTTTTTGTTTGAAAAGGTCAGCAGTCTTGAGTGTTTTCCACTCTCACAGCTCTGCCTTCTCATTTGCATCTACAGTGAAAGCACAGGGCGCCTTCTCTCTTTATATCTGTCTCTCACACACAAATACACACCGACCTAAGTAAGAGTCAAGTCTAACTTTATTGTCAATCTCAAAATATGTTTGTACACACAGAAAGATCGAAATACTGTTTCCCACAGTCCCGAGGTATAAAAAACACACATTAAAATACAAGAACGAGTGAGAGTAAGAGTGTGTGCAGAGACGAATGGCGGGCTGTGTTGTAACGGCAGAATATTTAATTGCCTAACTTTATCACCATTACTGCAGCTGCTGAGTGTCTGCCGGCCTGATTATGACGGTGGCTTTTTTAGGAGCTGCTACCCAAGTGTTAAGAGACACGACTCCACAGACACCTTTTTTCTTTCAGGGACTAAAAATACCTGAAAGACAGACATGTGTGGTCTATGAATTTAAGTGTGCATTTGCGAACATTTATCATTTCTGCAAATACACATAATTGTAAAAAACACAACAACATTGAGATGTATTGATGATAGTTGTGAACACACACACACACACACACACACACACACACACACACACACACACACACACACACACACACACACACACACACACACACACACATACCATGTATACATCACTTCAGGGGACATTACATTGACTTTCATGCATTTCCTGGAGACTTATCCTAACCTTAACCATAACCAACACATGCCTAACCCTAACCCTAACCCTAACCAAGTCTTCACCCTAAAATTAACGAATCCCCTCATGGGGACCTCCCTTTTGTCCCCATAAGGGAGGCGAGTCCCCACACGTGACTGTGTAAACAGATTTAGGTCCCCACAAGGATAGTAATGCTAGGCCACACATACACACACACACACACCACACACACACACACACACACACACACACACACACACACACACACACACACACACACACACACACACACACGCACACACACCCCTCAAAGCCTGCAAGCACTGCTATTTAGACATACTTATGGCTATTTTACTAATATATATTTAGACTGTTAGTGTAAATATGCACATTGACATTGAATTTGATCTCGTTGCACTGTCTCTTGTTTATTTATTGTGTCTATTTTTTACTGCAGTGAGAGTTACCAAATAAATGTTGTTGTACTTTGTATGATGACAATAAAGATATATTATATTCTATTTAAACTATTATCCATACATCCTAGTGCAATTATGTGAGCTAGCTAACCTGTGTTAAATCACTTGACGGCTCCCATCTATAACATTAAACTAGTTAGCTACTTCTATGTATTTGTTAAACATTTTGGATAAGTAGCTGCATTATAATCGGAAGTGTAAGAAGATTCTTCTTGACTACTGATCATTTGGTCTCTTTTAGAGTGATAGAAACTACAGAAAAAACTGTGAAAGAGGTGAAGGCTTTCCCTGTTTAGTATGCAACTTAACTTAATCCTTATTTAGTAAGGGGTTTCTCCTCCGTCTTTTGGCTAAAAAGTTTTTGGCCTCAAAAATCGTTGAACACGCCTGCTTTAGAACATGTGTTAAGAAATATATGAGCAGCTGAGGTTAAGCTAATGTACATAAGTGCTGCACAGTTAATGAATTATTAATCTCGATCAAAGTTTATGGCTTCTTGAAATTAAATTAATAAGATCCATCAATATTACCGTTTAAAATGCATCCTGTCCATTGGTAATGTACGACAAAGAGCAGACAGGGAAACAAATGAAAACACTGAATTCAGGTGATGAAGAACCGTATTTTAAGCTTGATTTTTGATGTAGTAAAATGTAAGTTTTGGTAACATTTATTTTGTATTTTCTTCTTGGAGGATAACAAGCAACCTTACTTAAAGGCTCCAGTTTCTACATTAACAAGAACATAAACCTGAGTGTAAAAAATACAGATTTATTTTAAAGTGTAATATCAATGATAATAATCGTGATCAGTGACCTCAGTATGGTATAAAATAACCGTTTTGATCCGAGTTTTGCAGCAATATGAAGTCCTTTCCTTCAGAGATTTGCATGTTAAAGTGGGATACAGTCTGTTCCTGGAGAGTTATGTACATTAAAGCTAGATCAATTCTGTTCCTGCGGAGATGTGTTGTTGTTCGCAGCTCAAGGTGAGCCGGTCCCCATCGTCTCGTTAGCCTCAGACACTCAGGCGGTGTTTACACGAGAACGAAAAAATCTACAGCTCGACCATGCTATAGATGTTAGTGCAAAATCTACAGCTCGACCATGCTACAGATGTTAGTGCAAAATCTACAGCTCCTCTACCACAACCATCAGCAACAAGTGGACATGGAGAATTACATGAACTACATGTTGCTAAATCCACCGGGGCATAAACAGAAGGGCAACCATGCTCGGGGGTCTTCTTCGCTGCTTTTGGTGTATTTTGTGGCGGAAGTTACTAAGCCACTTACTTACACTTACATAATGTACTACAGCGTCTCCAGCGCTTTCGAGCGGTCTCGTGCGGAAGTACAGCGCCACTTACAGGCCCGGCATATGTACTACAGCGTTTCCAGTGGTCTCGTGTGAACGGACACGTTAAATGAGCTGAATGCGTGTGAACGGAATACTTTTTTGAAAACGAATTTGGTGCGTAAACGCAAACGTTCCCGTGTAAATGGGGTCTCAGCAGTCCTCAGCTCCCAGAGGTGACAAATGAGCAAAGACAAACACCTACGAAGGAATCACTGCAACCAGAGAATAAAACAGATCAATGAGGCCTAATGATGGATGGTATCAATACTCTCACTGAGGAATCCACCAGCAGGCAATGCAGGATGAGCAGTTTTTGTGTTCCTACTTTTGAAGAGATGAAGGGGGATACCATCTTAAGCATGTGGACATCGTGTAGCTCCATTTTGCATGTAAATGGTCTGTAACGGCTAAAATCCCTGTGTTTCCTCCAGAGGGAAGTCACTATGTAACACTCAAGCTCCTATTGGCTAGCGAGCTGCAGCACAGGCAGTATGAGACAAATAAAGAGCTTTTTGAACATTAAAGCATGCAGACATGTCAGTAGAGACACTACATACAAATATGAACCTGAAGAAGCAGTTTTCAGGCTCTGAGATATGAGAATGTCCTGTTTTTTTCTATTTAATATCATATTAAACCAAATATTCTTGGGCTTTGGACTTACAAAGCAAAGTATTTGGACTTCAGGGAAATGGGAAGATAATATTTCTCTATTTTCTGACCATTTTCAATAATGAAAGAAATCGCTAGTTGCAGCCTTTTTGCAAACATAATGTGTCCTTTTGGCCAGTTTATAGAGATGAGGAAGTAAACCCACCTGAGATTGAGGGTCTCATCCAGCCCACCCCCCCACCCTTTCTTCTTCAGCTCCACTTTATCTTTATAAGCAGTAAATTGGAAAGGGTTAATTCAATTCCCAGCAGGCTGTGGCTGAGACTGCTAACATTTACTGTCTCTCCCCCTCTCTCTCTCTCCCCCTCTCTCTCTCTCTCCCCCTCTCTCTCTCTTCTTCTTCTGCTCTTGCCACTTGCTCTCTCTGCCTTCTCCCTTTCTCTTTGTTTCTAAAGTTTAATGACTTTTTAGAGAGTGGCTTTACTCAGGCTATAAATAATGAAAAATCAGGCTGTCTCTGCTGAACCCTATGGAGCTCTGTTGGCTCACTGGGTGTTTGAGTGGTGAGTACACTGTGGGGGTGTTTCTCAATGTCGAGTAAAGCTGCTCCAGAGCCACTATTTCAAGCATACTACGTCATCGAGTGCCGCCGAAGTACTATTCCAATGTTCAGCATACTTGGAAATCTACCGAACCCGGCGTACTTCGTTTGGAGACATTTTGAGGCTGCACATGTGTAGACTCCACGGTCTTAAAATCCCCACAATGCTTTGCGCACGGACCAATTTCCCCAAAACTGTGGGGGAAAATGTAAGACGGGGCCTCTCATATGACGCCCACCTGCACACTTGCTAGCCTGTTCCACTCTTCGTTTTCCGAATGCCAGGAAGTATTCTTGCCTCGCTTCTGAAGCAAGTGACTCGGAAGACATGTGCTACCAAGCAAGCGTACTCGACATTGAGAAACACCCAGTGTGTTTTTTATCTACATCCTTGAAATCATGACTCACAGCCATTCCAAAATAATTCATGACTGTATAATGAATTTCAGACCTCTATGCACTTTAAAACAGTACCTTTTAATTGGCCTCAAAATGCAGCATTTTAAGTGTCTGAATATCACTTTAATTTGTGAGCCTTTTAACTTTATGGCAGCTCCTCAGCTCTTGGTACATTTTGTTTTTCCCCAATTCAACACAGCTGAATGTCACAGTTCCCTGAGTTGATTGGAGGTTATTAGGATCACCTGTTGGCTCCTGATTAAGAACTGAGAGCAGCTTGGTGCACTTATCCTCTCAGCCAATCAGAGTGAGACAACCTCCTTTCTTAAGTGTTTAAGAGAATGAGCAAATGTCACACTCAAGGTGCTCTGATTCTGCCTTCGCATGTCACACTGAGAAGTTCAGTCATCCGGGAGGGACTCTGAGTTGAACCGCTCCTCATTCGCGTCGAAAGGAGCCAGTTGAGGTGGTTCGGGCACCTAGTAAGGATGCCACCTGGGCGCCTCCCTAGGGAGGTGTTCCAGGCACGTCCAGCTGGGAAGAGACCGAGGGGTAGACCTAGGACCAGGTGGAGGGATTATATCTCTTCACTAGCCTGGGAGCGCCTTGGGATCCCCCAGTCAGAGCTGGTTGATGTGGCCAGGGAAAGGAACGTTTGGGGCTCTCTGCTGGAACTGATACCTCCACGACCCGACCACGGATAAGCAGGAGAAGATGGATGGATGGATGGATGTCACACACCTCATTTCAGCATTTCAGAAACCCTGGTCTTCTGGCCCTTTTTGAAAAATATTAGCTTTCTTAACTGTTCTGCTTGTTGGTGATATGTAGCATATAGAAAATACTAGTGATGGCGAGATGAAGCCTTATGAAGCTTTGAAGCTTTCCAGACAATTGGTTCGCAAAAGGGTTCATCTCATGAGGCTTCATCTGAACACAAACCCCCCTGTTGGTCAAAATGTGTAAAACAGGCAGATTTGACATCTCAATAGTGTGCTCTATCTCATACCGAGTTCCCAATGAGTAAAGCCTTAGAATAACTCTAAACAACGAACATACAATCATATTTTCATGTTAACAATATTGTATTTATTCCAGTTTAATGATTGTGATTGAAAAGCCTATAAGGAGGCTGGTAAACATTGCAAAGAGGGATTTGTATTCCTTAATACTATTCGTAAACTTAACCATGTTGTAGCCTGAGAAAAGCTAAACCATATCAATAAATACATTTATTAACTACAGCTTTTATAAACAAAAACAAGACGTACAGACCAGTCGTTGAACCAGGGACCCTGCGGTTGTGAGTCAACTGCTTTCCAGCTGAGCCACAGCCCACACACTGAATTTATCTGAAAAAACGGGATACTGTTTATTCCTGTATTTATTCATTTATTTATTTATTCATGTTTTTATTCCTACATTTATTCATGCTTTTATTTATTTACACTTATGACATGTTCCGATCTCTATATAAGTGAGGGTCTGAGCTCTCTTAATTCCATCGTGTCACCGGGCCCGGGTACAGGAGGGGTAATATGGTTCTTATTATACATCCATGGGTAATATGAGCGTTGTGGTTCAACCGATCTGAAGCACTTTCTGAAGCAGTCACGTGGTATCGACAGGCCAGCGAGGCTTCGTTTGTCATCGATGACGCCACTGGCCCAAAACAATACAAGCCTCGATACAAGCTTCACAAAAAGCTTCGGGGATTACTCGACACACGCTCCGAAGCCTCGGCGCAATACGTAACTAGAAAATACCTGGAGTGAATATTAAGAATTGTAGGGATGTTGTGATATATTTAGTTTTTGTTATATTTGATCCCACCTCTGTTCCATGGAAACAAATACCTCTTCATTGTACAAATATAAATGAAATGTTTAAATACATTCAATCCTTTATTGTACACTCTCTTTGAATGATGATTCAAAAAGAAATCTATGTATCTATATTTTTTTTGCTTCAAAAGCTTATACTTATACAAACTAAATGTAGAATATATGCATTGTAGCAGGTCTTTCTGGAAAATGTAATATGTGATTATTCCTCCAAATATCCAGATGAGTTGCTTTACATCATAATAAAGTGAATATCTTCGCTGTTTGGATTGACAAAACAAGACTTTTAGGAATGTGGAGGAATGGCTTTCACTGTTTTCTGAGCTTTTTTGGATCAAGCGAATAATCCATAAAACAATAGGCAGATTAACTGATAACTAAAATAATAGTCAGCTGAGCCCTAAAGCATTGTGTGAGAAAAACACTGTAATTGGAGGTTGAAGTAAAGTGTAAAAGAAATCTTCTACCCTGCGCCTTCATTGTAGAAACGTGTGTGTGTGTGTGTGTTCGATAGTGGGAGATGAGATAGAGGAGGGTAAAGGTGACACCCTGGTCACCTGAGTGGTAACAAAATTATTTTCAGCTCTTTTCATTTCATTAACCCTGATGAGTTCTGTCAACGCTCGCTTGATCAATGGCTTTGTGAGGAAGTGAAACCATTTGTGTGTGTGTGTGTGTGTGTGTGTGTGTGTGTGTGTGTGTGTGTGTGTGTGTGTGTGTGTGTGTGTGTTGTTGTGTGTTGTGGTGTGTGTGTGTGTGTGTTGTGTGTGTGTGTGTGTGTGTTGTGTGAGAAAGAGGGGAATATCTGTCTCTACACTAAATTAGAGTAGGGTCTTTTACCTACTTTTCAGTCTTTGCATGCTGTTTTTGCATGTGAATGCAGTGTGTGTGTGTGTGTGTGTGTGTGTGTGTGTGTGTGTGTGTGTGTGTGTGTGTGTGTGTGTGTGTGTGTGTGTGTGTGTGTGTGTGTGTGTGTGTGTGTGTGTGTGTGTGTGTGTGTGTGTGTGTGTGTCCATTTAAGGGCTAGCTGATGAAGACTGACGAGTGTCCACTTCGCTTGCCTTCATCTCAGGGGTCTCGTTGGTGCTTTCAGGAAAATGTCCTGCAGGAGAAATGGAGTGGGCGAGAACTAATGCGAATGGAGCGAGACCGAGGCTGATGGACGTGTGTGTGTGTGTGTGTGTGTGTGTGTGTGTGTGTGTGTGTGTGTGTGTGTGTGTGTGTGTGTGTGTGTGTGTGTGTGTGTGTGTTGTGTGTGTGTTGTGTGTGTGTGTGTGTGTGTGTGTGAGGCTGATGGAGTGTGATGGTGGGAGCGAGACTTAACGAGGAGGAAAATAAGCTGAGCAATGTCTGTCTGTCCTCCCTCCACTTCCCAATAACTTATTCACAAACACGCACGCACACACGCACGCACGCACGCACGCTGGTCTGACCACTCTAAGGCTTGTTGCCCTTTTAACTTCCTTTTTATGAAATCGACCATTCTGTATGTTTTACATTTACTGCTGTTTGTGATTGCTTAAATAAATAAATCAATAAACAATATGTAGAGGTAATTATGGACCTGTTATTGTACAATATGATAAATGTCACTATTTCAAAGGCAACCAATGCTTTCTCTCTCCTCTTTAAGTCTGTTCCCCCTCTCTGTCGGTCTATTCATCACCTTCTCTGTCTCTCAGTGATGAGATAGTGATTGATAATGGTGCCACTAAATAATTACAGTGTATGAAGGATCAGAGGAGGAGGTTATGTGTGTAGTCTTTAGCAACATTCATTCAACATTCACAATGGAAATCAACCCAATGTGGTGAGGAGTGTCACCAGCAATGTTCATTTCTTTTGCCCACTTGAATTTCAAGAGTTTGTGTGTGTGTGTGTGTGTGTGTGTGTGTGTGTGTTTATATGTTGCACTATAGTGTTCTTCCTGTGCATTAACCATCTGTTCTGCAGGATTTTGTATTAACCCTGACTGAGTATTCTTATCAAAAACAGTAAAGTAAAATATCTATCATCAGATTGTTATTTATGATCTGATCCAGATGATAACTTTGCTCATTATAAAAGCCCTAGACGACCATGGTTCACCTACACTACACACACTTTGTTGAGCCATTTCTTTTGACACCATTTTCGTTGTCTCTCAGAAACGAGTATATGATTTTGTATTTAAAACTGTAGAAAAAGTGCAACTCCACTCAAGAAAACATAGAACATTCAGATCATTGATCATTTGTATTGGTTGATGAAATACAGCAACGTGATTCAATGCATTGTGTTTATGTAAGCAAATGTTTTGCTTGTGTTAGTAGGAACATTTAACAATGATGCACTGAGAAGTTACAGGAAGCTAAAGCAAAAAACTCAAATTAATAGTGGGGATAAGCTGCTAAACATCAACAACAACAACAACATTTGCCTAGTAAACCTTAAACTGTGCAATACGAACATAGGTGTGGTTTTGAAGCTGTCAGTATAAAAGTCTCACAGCAGCTGCTAACAGTTGGAAGGATTTCTGATATGAGCTGCAGATGTGTCACAGTGTCCGTCGTCCTGATGTCCTTCACCACAGTCACAAGGTTTCTGACCTATTTTTGGGCAACGCACATCAGTCAGAGGAAGCGAAAAGCTGACACACACACACACACACACACACACACACACACACACACACACACACACACACACACACACACACACACACAGACACAGGTGCACACTCGGTATGAGAGTCTCCAGGGTTTTTGGTGCACACACTCAGGCTGGCAGCAGGACGACACAGCAGAAAGAAAGAAAGGCAGAGATGGAGGAAGAGAAAGAGAGATGGAGGAAGAGATGAAAAGATGTTTTGTGGTCACGCTGAGCAGACTGTGTATTTAGTGCCAGATAACCTCTCCTCTCTCCTCTGTACTGCTGCCCGCTCACCACAGTAACCTCTGCTCTTCTCATCCATCTGCACCGCCATTCAATCTCCATACGCTGCTTCTCATTTCCCCTTTTCTCATATTTGTTATCACAATCAGAGATGCATAATATATACAGTATATGATCTATACATATTAGGCTGATTATGGTGTATCAAAACTAAACTATTATGTATCATGACGGTTATAGTTGATACATTTTTGGAGAAGAAGAACAAGAAGGAGGAAAAGAAGAAGACGGAGGAAGAGTAGATGGAGAAGTAAAAGAAGAGAAAGTAAAAGTATGAGTAGGTGGAAAGGAAGAGGAAGTAGTATGGGGATGAAGGGTGGATGAAGAAGAGGAAGAAGAAGGAGAAGAAGGAGTAGGAGGAAGAATAGGATAAAAAGAAGAACAACTGGTTACTAAACAGACACGTTGCCAACGATGTGGACATTTTTCTCAGTTTCAGAGGAAGACAACACTACTGCTAGTTTTCAGATTGACTTGTCTATTAAAAAACGAATTGACATCTGTAGAGCCAGAAGTGTTAAAGGGGACCTATCATGCAAAGTGCACTTTCTGATGTCTTTTATACATAAATATGTGTCCCCGGTGTGTCAGGGAACTCACGCAGCGTCAGAAAATAAAACCCTCTCTCTTTTCCTCCGTACCCAAATCTCTAAAAACGGGGATACAACGGAGCTGATCCAGATTTGCGTCCGATATGATGTAATATCGGAAATGTGGACCCACGGCCCTATCAGAAAGTTGCTATCAGAAACAATGCCCGACTGTTTTGGACGTAATATGGTCGGTGTTTACATTAGCATCGCTAACACTCAGAGCTAACCTGTACTGGAGAGCATGTGTGTGAAGAAGCAGGAAATAAAAAGGAACTCACCTTGTGGTATAACCGGCAAGAGAGAAAGCCTTTGAGCTCCATACTGTTTCAGAAAGAATCCTTGATAATCCATGATATGGCGTTTCATCACGGCAGTATTTAGTTTAGACAGTAGCTGCCGGGTCCCGCATGAGCTCAGCCCCCTCCTTTTTTATTTGTTATCAATTTTTTTTAAAGCTTTATACATAAAATCAGCACTTTTGAAACAGGAAGTGAAATAGAGGGATATGAGGCATGGCTAGAATGGGTGATCTGTTTGGTATTTTGAGCAAAACACTTCATAGACATGTTTTTTATATATTTTTATATATCTGAGACCTATGCTATTGCCTAAAAATAGCATGATAGGTGACCTTTAAGTGGTATTGTTGAAAACATTATGATATGATAGATGTCATGTACTATTGGTAAGGTCAGACCTATGGCAAAATAAATCCATCAATTATTTTTCACTTCGCAATTTAGCCTTTCAATTCTACATAAACTCAAATGTGAAGTTATCTGATATCTTATGGGTCATGAGGGGTAGTATCGGTATTAGAGAAGAAAATCTATATTGATCATCCCTCATTGAGATACATTGAGTTCCTCGTCTTGTCCAATAATAACCAGCTCACTGTAAACTGATTAAAAATTCAAATCTAATCCAACCTATCTGCACCTCTGACCATTTCCCCTTCATACACATCATTTAATTCACTTTCAATTATCATCCCTTCCTGTTTCCAACCAACTTTGTCCTTTTGCCTTTGTCTCTCTTAAACCCCCCCCCCCCCCCCCCCCACACACACACACACACTCACCCCCCTCTCTGGTGTCACAAAGCAAACAGTCACTCTATTCAGACATGGTGAAAATAGTTTGCGTATTTCCTTTCCTCCAGGATTTGAAACCCGGTCCGCCAGGGGAGACAGGATTTTGGATTATTAATGAGGCTCTTCAACACTTTGTCTTTCCCTCCATCATGTGAATGACGGGGGGTCAACACATGAACAAACGGCCCTTTGTAACAGTACACTGACAAATGGGGGGTGATGTAATGCGGTATCAGTGTTTATAATCGTGCATTCATTACTGCTAATGGGGCCGTAATGGCACGATAATCAGCTGACTAATTGAGTCATTACAGGGGAAGCTCGTTCTGTTGCCCCCCCCCCACAGATGGCTTATGTCACTGTTAGTTATAGAGCAAAGGGTGCTAATCATCACATCCTATGATGACATGAGGAAGGCATTACTTAATCCTCTCCTGCTGGTCCCCATTAGGAACAATCAAGGAAAGCTTGTGTCATGCATGTGTTGCACCTGGAAACAAAAGGGACTTCCAGGTGTACATACGTTTAAAGGGGCCCTATCAAACTTCCCTTTCCTGTGGTGTTTTCTATATGTTTTAGTGCATGTAAATGGTCTGCAAAGGCTAAAATCCCTGTGTTTCTTTCCCACACACTCCCCCCCCCCCCCCCCCCCCGCCTGAAACGCCTCCATCGGACTCCTTTGTTTACTTCCTGAACATAGTGACATCACTATGTAATATTCACACTTCTATTGGCTAGCGCATCAACACATTGTACGTGATTGGCTAAGGGTGGGACTTCTCTAAGCGGTTGACCAATCACAGCAAAGCCGGCCAGCTAACCAATCAGAGCAGACTGGCACAAAATACAAATATTTTTGACTGACTAAGGGCACCTTTAAAATAAAAATATTTTACTTTGTTTCGGAAATACACAAACTCTAATAAATAATGCTTTTACCTCTTCTGCCTTTCACCTAAAGGACGCCTGAGCTGCCCTCTGTGCCTGTATTAAATGTGGCATTGCACATGAACATATATCAGAACATATGAAACTACAGTATATATAAAAACCATACCAAACAAAACCATACAACAACATTTAAAGAGGCCATTTGCAGGCCCAAAATGACTGTGGGTCCCTCACCTGTAGTTTCATTTGAAGGGATTTTTCGGATCGGGGCGATTGAAATGTCCTCATTAGTGACATTTGTGGACAATTATCTTGAAGCTTTTCTAACCAGATGTCTTTTATTCTTTCAGGTGCTTCTCATAGGAGCTGCAACCGGGAACATCTGATGACAGAACGTCTGGTAACAAGTCATGCCTGCTGAAGAGCCTCATGAACAGAATCAGAATTCAAAAACACTGAAGAACAAGCTGGATTAAGAAGCTTTTAAATTCACAACTGACACTTTGAGGAGCTCACCTTCTCAGACGAATCATTTTTCTACCTCTTGTTGCTTTTCCTGTCAAAAGAAGCATTTTTTTCGAGTTCTTTGAATGCCTTTTGATAGCTTTGACCCACATTTGAAGCACTTATCATGGGAAAACGTCGCTGACCTCTGGCTCTAATTAGAAAAAAACACATGCACGTACACTGACACACACCTGGTGTTTCTGGCCTCTTGTTTAAACAGCTATACCCAATCTCCACATAAATCACATAGAGGACACTGGCCTTGAATGCGATCTGACACGTGTTGTTTGCATTGTCTGAAAGAAGAGTCACGTCTCTGATTGAGAATGAAAGCTATTGTGACACCCTGATAAACACATTAAAAACCTCACACCGCCTCAGGGACGGTTACTCCGCTAAGTAAAGCCATCATTACACTGTTTAGTCACTTCCTAAAAAACATGTGGTGCTGAAAAGTAGTCCACGTTAATTAAAAAGTGTGCATGTGTCACATTGACAGCAGATAGTGACAGCCCTTTCTGGGTCACGTCACTTTGACTGACCTAGATTTGAAAATACATTTGGAGGAAGATGTGTGTGCAAGAGGACAGGATACACACATTTTTAGATATAAACACAACACTATCTAACCTTGAAGATATCGTTTGCATTCTTACTTCTTATTTACTACCGAGCAAACCTTTTATCTAGGCCCTTCACCCAAGAAAAAACACAATACAAACTTCTTATAAGACGTCTTTAAAAGTCTCCAGTTGATTTTCCTTCCTCACCACCCCCGATGAACACCTTCCCTTCCCTTCCTTCTCCGCCCCTCCTCCCAACACGCCCATCCTCAAGTCAGTGTGTAAGCCGTGCCTTCGGGCCCCGTGGACGATGAACGATGTTCCCACACTTGACTACGAGTTCCTGCTGTCCCCGGCCAGCTCCTCCCTCCCTGGCAGTGCTGGGGGGGGTAGCAGCAGCCCCCCCCTCTCCCTGGGTGGCGTGGACAATGAGCAGCGCACCGCCCTGGCCTTCGTCGGCCTCCTCGTCCTCTTCCTGGTCTTCCTGCTGGTCCGGTGCTTCAGGATCCTGCTGGACCCCTACAGCCGCATGCCTTCATCGTCCTGGACCGACCACAAGGAGGGGATGGACAGGGGCCAGTTTGGTTATGCACTGGTTTAATGAGGAATACATTTCACTGAATCTTAGAGAGCGATTTAGATCTGGGAATGGATAATGCATAATGTTGTGAATGCACTCTAAGGAGGGGTTTACTGTGTCCTGGTGTACAGTTTTAAAATGATGAATGATGAATCTGCAGCATAGGGTGACCAGACATCCGGGAAGATTCGGGACAGTCCCAAATGATGAAGAGTTCTCATGTATCCTGTCCTATTCACCCCAAAACTTAGATTAAATCGAGGTGTGTTTTGCTATAGCCGAATACAACATTGAATACTTTGAAACAACTGATGTAAGAAGTACTAATACGACAGTAAAGAAATACTCTGTTAAGTAAAACTCCTGAATTCCTTTTTTTGAATTAGCATCAATTTATACTTAAAGTACCAAAACCAGAAGGGTTCATTATTCAACATGTAGTGAAAAGTACATTATACGCTTCCAAATTGTAGTGTAGTAGAAGTACTGTATGAACTAGCATAAAGTGGAAATACTTATGTAAGTAAATAGACCTCCAAATTGTACTTAAGTACTTGAGTACATTTACTAAGTTACTTCTTACACTTTGGGGATTTGTTTGGGTGTTTCCCCTCACACATGAATTATGGCTTTCGTAGTTTCGTATAGCCTTGCACAGTAGATCTGACGTTTAATTGAAAATCTTCGGTGGAAATTAAACTTCCTTCACTGACATGGTGCCTCAGGAGCAAGTTAACATTGAGCCCAAAAGCGAAATAGTTTGAGCAAAAACTGAAGGTACTATACAGTTTTAGGAGGAAAATACCCAGAGATCATTGATGCCTTACATGATCCAAACAAAGTCTTTGCAACGTCTGCAGGAAATGAATATACTATGATTAATACTTGTGTTCCTTGACACTAAATGTCATGTTCTGGAGGGCATTCCCAACTCCCCTGTTCCCCGAATTACACCCATTATCATCTGGTCACCCTACTGCAGGAAGAATAACAGGTTTGGTTAAACAACAACATGCACACAGCCCACTGGACTCCCTGCGAGACAAACCCCCAGATGTTGCACCATGAAGGACAGAAATAATGAGCTGCACAGCTGAGCCTTAACCTGAACCTACTGTTCCCATCCAGCATGTCACAGCACCTCCTTAGGGCTAGGGTCTCCAAACTCCACAGCTTGCCAGTATTTAAAGATCACCTTCACTCACGGTGTAGTTTATAACCTCAAAGCGAGAAAAGGAGTAGAACTTAAAGGGGACATATCAAGGGTAAACTCACTTGTTCAGTTCTTGTGCAGAGTGCCTACACCTCTACAAACAGTGAAATAAGACAACCAGAATGTTATTTTGTGGATAGCTGCGCTTATAAAACATGACATTCAGATGTTGCTATACTTCCTATATCACATGGAGATTCATTCAAATATACCTCCCCAATCTGAGTACCTCAACCCACAATTTCAGGACAACCTTTGCAATTGTTGCACTAGCCAATCAGAACAAACTAGGCTTTTCCTGGAGATGGTCTTAAGGCCCGGACACACCAAGCTGATTTTAGCCATCGGTGGGCGTCAGGCCGACGATGAGCGTTGACACGCCCTACTCAGATTGGTGTGTCCCGCACCGTCGTGTCTTTTCAGCCGTGCCGACACCTTTTCGGCCGAAAACCCACCGATTCAACATGTCGAATCGGTGGGCAGTCGGCCAAAGGCTGTCGGCAAAATAAATCACTCTGATTGGCTGTTCAGCTTAGCGAATCAGTGCCTGAGAAGCGAAACGGAAGTGAGGGACCCAAACAAACTATTAAGAAGGCAAATCTGAGATTTAATTTAACTCCAGCTCTTGACACAGGTTCGAGAAAGCCCCATGAGCTTCTCGCTGTAGAGTGAAAATGGAACGCACACGCTATTTGTTGTTTGTTCATATCACGCAGTCTGTTCTTCTTCTCTCGGTTATCACGCAGTCTGTCTTCCGGTTGTTGCCTCTTTTGAATGACGAATACACACTACCGCCGCCTGCTGGTAAGGAGAGTTATTGCCACTCACGCATGCACAGTTCGTACGTGCTTCTTGGCCGTCGGCTGAAGTCTTTGCGGTGTGTTCCAGTGCGACTGTTGGCCAAGACGCAGGAGACGTGAGGCGACACAACAGTCGGGGGTCCGTCTGTGTCAGTTCTTTGGTGTCAGCTTGGTGTGTCCGGGCCTTTAAAGAGACATGCGCTAAAACGGCACATTTGAGACAGAGGGTAAAACATGTTTATTAAAGAAGCCGATATGAGGAAAATAATGTGTTTTTTTAACATTGAAGCATGTGAACATGTTCTAGTAGAAACCCCTTATACATGTATGAACCTGAAAATGGGCATGATATGTCCCCTTTAAATGAAGGAGTTTACATTTAAGCAGACGCCCCTATTTACAAAAAATGTCCATTGTAAATCATCAAAGTGCTGATCGAGGAGCACAAGTCCTCACTTTTCTTTGGGACACTGATCCTGGAGCAGCACTGCAGTTTCATGAACCTTTTAGGCAGGTAGTTTGTGTCTCCATAACATGTTGTCTGTGTATATTTTGTGTGTTACTGTGTCTGTAACTGAGAAGCCATATTTAATCTATAATCTCTTATTACTGCAAGTAGAGTTTATGTTCACTGGTTTTGTGCTTTGCTTTAGTCAGCCTGCCACGTTTGGTGATGAAGCAAACAGCAACCTTTAGGCAAGAGAAAGCTTTATTTTTCTATTGCTGACTCGAGTTTGGGGAGTCTCGTTTTTGCTATCTTTCTGTCCTCTTACTGTGGATTTCTGACAGTCATGCAGCAACGTCTTAGAAGGAGGGTAAGCTGGGTCTTTCTTGTGTTTTGTAATTACATATTTTTAGACTTGATCTGCTTTGTTTTTTAAAAACACTGTCATGAATCAGTGAAAAAACAAAACGTTATTCTACCTTATTTCCACTGGAAATTAAATAAATGATTGCTACTTATTTGTCACGTTGCCTCAGTTTTGTTACCAACACACACACAGAAAATTCTAACAGATTCAGAAGAAGTCGGTGGAGTCAGACATGAAAGATGCAAAATAACTTTATTACGTCAAAGTCCAAGCAGACCCTGTGATCATACTGTTTGACGAAGGTTGTATAGAGTGCCACAGTGACGCGTCCTAAAACCCGGAAGTAAGCTGCACATGGGTTCCTTCGACAAAAAAGCAATGCAATTTCTCCATAGGATTTTGGAAAATAGCTGGAAATAAGGTCTGTGGTTGAGACACATTCAAGAGACGGGTCACGTTTTGTTCAGTCGGATAATATCCACATGTCTACCCTACTTTTATAATTTTCGAATCATAAATCTATCGATTAGATTTACGATTAGAAAATGATAAAAGTAGGGTAGACATGTTTTTTGTCGAAGGAACCCATGCGCAGCTTACTTCCGGGTTTTAGGACGCGTCACTGTGGCACTATTAGCCTTTAAATAGCAGAAGTATCCTTGTTTCTCATTGGTCGACCTAGGTAAAGGACGATCATCCACCTCCGATTATTTCCCTGTAACCCTTCTTTGCATATGTCTCCTTAGTTGTCCATGGTCTCGTTTCCTACAGGTGTCCATATTGATGTTACCACTATCAAGGTTCTTACACCTTTTCCAAAGTCAAATTCAAGCACTTTTCAAGCATTTTCAAGGTGCATTTCAAGCTTATCAAGCATCTTACAGCTGTTGTAAATGACATATTTATATACACATACTTATCCTCAAATGATTATTTCCCTACCTCACATTAAATCAGATGTTCTTTATGCTATAAACAACCAAATGTGTGTTTCGTGATAGCATTCTACATGAGGATGATAAATTAAAGAAAAATAAAACAAAGTGTAATATTTCAAAATGAGTGACCCATCTGTAAGTAGACTGGGCATCCCATATAGAGAACCGCAGTGACGCGTCCTAAAACCCGGAAGTAAACTTCTTCCGGTTCCTTCGACAAAAACGCAATGCAATTTCTCCATAGGATTTTGGAAAATAGCTGGAAATAAGGTCTGTGGTTGAGACACATTTAAGAGACGGATCACGTTTTGTTCAGCCGGATAATCTCCACATCTCTTATAATTTTCGAATCATAAATGTATCGATCATAAATCTATCGATCATAAATCTATCGATTAGATTTATGATTAGAACATTATAAAAGTAGGGTAGACATGTGGATATTATCCGGCTGAACAAAACGTGATCCGTCTCCTTTAAGAAGGGCCTAAAAACATTTCTTTTTTTAAAGCCTTTTATTAAACTTGTGTTTCTTTAAAAAAATAAAATAAGTATATGATGCCCCTTGTAGCACTTTGAGATTACTTTTAGCAATGAAAGGTGCTTTACAAATAAAATGCATTATTATTATTCTTATTATTATCATTAGGTTGGACACTCCAAGGGCCCCCCCTATTCAGGAGCCATCGGATGCCCCCCAGAGTCTCTTCACCCCAACTGGAACCCCCGATGCCGAACTCAGTCGTCAGGTGGAGAAACTATGGCAGATAGGTGTCCTGCCCTTTCAGAAAGAGCCAGGCATCACCAGATCCAAGCGCCCCTCCAGTCCAGTGGACCCCCTTCCAGCACCTCATTGACCGGGTCCTGCGTCCCACTCTCAGTACGCAGATATCCGGATGACTACATCGTTCAAAGTGAGGTGATGGGGCAGGTAAAGGCGGGGCTCCAAGCTAACCTGAAGAAGAGTGAGTTGGGGTATCTGGGGTCGATGGAGTCTCCTCTTTGGTGCCGGGATGGGTGGGAGGTGGTGGTAGGTAGCAGCAGGTGTATGTGCAACACATCTTTCTTCTTAAGAAAAGCTTTAAGTACAATTGATTGTTTTTGTTCATTTCATATTGAGGAGAGCCAACAGGAAGTCTCTCATCAGCTGCAGCCTTCTTCTTTATTTTCCAAAATGCCTCCACGCTCCTCTTCACGTCTCAAACTCGCCCCGTGATGAATAAACTGAGAACAAAGAAAACCTGAGCTTACAGATTTGTCTGGAACACCAGAAAAACGTGTTGAAACCTCAATAAATAAACTTCACACGGTACGACCTCTCACCTTTCTGTGTGTCTTCACTTCCTGTCACCTGAGAGGAGAAGGAGAGAGAGAGAGAATAATGATGATAATTAAACAAAGAGAAACAGCCAGAATGATGAAGAGAGAAAGAAGAGTGTTGTTTTCCTCTGAGGTCACGCTCCATTAAAGAGTTTCATATCTTGATGAATGGAGGATATGGTTTCAGTACTCACAGGTCTTCTGGATCGTGGCTCTGATCGGCTCTCATCTGATCCTGTAGAGATGAACACAATCCAACAGTTTAAGATCCAGTTTAAAATAAGTGTTAGTTCTTTGAGTCAGCTTCAGAGTCCTGATCTCATGCTTTACATCCCATCATATCTTCTCTGCAAACACTACGACTGCCTGCCACAGCTCTCAGCTGCATGACAGGAAGTAACCACTCATTGGTCTAGAACAGGGGGGTCCAAACCTTTTTCACCGAGGGCCACATACAGAAAAATATATAAAGGTCTGGGCCGCTCTCTAGAGGTATGTTGCCTCATAAGTTCAGTTATAAGTCAGAAAACTCAATCAGATGAAGGTAAAGGATGCTTGTTACTTGAGGATGCTTTAAGAAACAAAACAGCTCTCAGCTCTCCAGAGGGTTTACTGTATTCTGTCAGTTTGGACACCCCTGGCAGAAACTAAAAACATCCCATAAAAACAGACTACCTTTCCCACTCTTCTGTAAAACCCCATATGTCTGTTAGAGAGTTGATTACTAAAGTGTGGCTTTGCATGTTCAGCTGGCCTTCTGTAGTTGATGGAAGAATGAAAGAGCCTGCAGTCAGTGGGTAACATCACTGATCTGTTTCCCCAGTGAGAGAAACACCTCCCTGTGGTTCATACAATACTGCTGAACCAGCAGAGACCCCTTACTGACTTGAGAGTCTCCAGTCTGCAGTCTGGACTCTTCAGAAGATCTCTCAGCAGCTTCTCTGAATCCTTCAGATCGTTGAGACTCAGGTTCAGATGTTTCAGATGGATGTTGGACTTCAGAGCTGAGGCCAGAGCAGAACAGCTGATCTCTGACAAACTGCATCTCATCAGTCTGAATAAAGAAAACATGATGAGGATACAAATCAGTTTATAATCAGATGTGTTATTCAACATTGAAATGAATGGGAACAAAAACATGTTTTCTTCAGAAAGTCAACTTTATCCTGTAAAACTAATATTACTTCAGATGAACTTTATTCAGACGTTATCGTTTACTAAATATTAAAAACATAGATTTAATTTTCACAACTAACATCTATTACAGTTCCTTTAAGAATCAGTCAACATTTATCTCTGCAGTTCTTACTTTAGTACCTACAAATGAAAGTATGAATAAAAGAACATTTACAACTTAATAGATGTAAGTTAATTATGTAGAAGAATCAGGTTGAATAACTAATGAAACATGAGATCTCCAGCAGTAACAGAGAGTCAGTGAACTGACCTGAGAGCCTCCAGTCTGCAGTCTGGACTCTCCAGAAGATCTCTCAGCAGCTCCACTCCTGAACCCTGCAGATCGTTCTCACTCAGGTCCAGATATCTCAGATGGGTGTTGGACTTCAGAGCTGAGGCCAGAGCAGAACAGCTGATCTCTGACAACCCGCAGGCCCTCAGTCTGAATAAAGAAAACATGATGTAACTTTAGAAAACAAAGTTCCTGTTTGAAATAACTCCAGGTTTAATAATCTGTTCAGAGTTAAACAGGGTTTTAAAGGTCTCCTATCATGCTATTTTTAGCCATATATTATGGGTCTCAGATATACACAAATATATAAAAACATGTCGATGATGTGTTTTGCTCAAAATACCAAACAGATCATGCATTTTAGAAATCCCACACATCCCTCTGTTTCAGCTGTTAGAGAAGAGCAGGTTCGGGTCCTTAGCTTGAAAAAAAGAAAAAGGAGGTGGAGCTAATGCCTGATCAGAATTCTACCAGCAGAAACTCAGCTAAATGCTGCCATGATGAAACTCCATATCATGTTCCAAACCACATCAAGGATTATCTCTGAAACAGCATGGAGCTCAAACTCTTTCTCTCTCAGGTTTACCACAAGGTGAGTTCCTTCTTATTTCCTGCTTCTTCACACATGCTCTCCAGTACAGGTTAGCTCTGAGTGTTAGCATGCTAATGTAAACACAGACCATATTACTTCCAGAACACGTCTCATTGTTTCTGACAGCAACGTTTCTGATTGGCCCGTTGGTGTAAAGCCCGCCCACAATTTAGTAATGCCGTCATGACGCAGCAAATCTGGATCAGCTCCGTTGTTCCCTCGTTTTTAGAGATGTGGGTACGGAGGAAAAGAGAGAGGGTTTTGTTTCCTGACACTTTGTGAGTCTCCTGACACACCGGGGACACATAGGGACACACCGGGGACACATAGGGACACACCGGGGACACATAGGGACACACCGGGGACACATAGGGACACACCGGGGACACATGGTGATGTAGAAAAGACATCAGAAAGTGACTTTTGCATGATAGGAGACCTTTAATCTCAGAGATGATGTAGAAACAATCCATTGATAATCTGGGACTTTAACTTTGATCAGATGTTTAACAACTCCTTCATCTCCCTCACAGTTCATCAGTACGGACAGCATCTCCACTGACTCATGGAGCACAGAGTGAGTCTGAGGAAGCTCAAACTCTCTCCCTCACACATTCACCTTCTCTTTGTTACTCTGATCAATATTCAGTCATTAGCAAAAGTGGAAAAAAAACGTTAATGTATTTTTTTCAAATTCAGAAAATGATAAACACAAACAGATGAAGTTCAGTCAGTAAACTGACCTGAGAGTCTCCAGTCTGCAGTTTGGGCTCTTTAGTCCAGAACTCAGCAGCTCCACTCCTGAACCCTTCAGAGTGTTCTCACTCAGGTCCAGATCTCTCAGATGAGAGGGGTCAGACTTCAGAGCTGAGGCCACGACTTCACAGTGAGTCTCTGAGAGTCTACAGCCAGCAAGTCTATAATAACACATAAATTACAACATGTGTTAAAAAAAGAGGAAACATAATGACCTCAAGCATTTGATGAAAAACATATTTGACAAATGTTCTGATGGAGATTCGCTGTTAGTCCATTTTATATTTAATAATATATGATAATAGAGTGTAATGTGTTGTCAGTGTGATCTGATCACAGGTCTGTGCTCCTGCTGTCACTGACTGTTACCATAGAAACAGAAATTAAATAAATCACTTGACAATATTAGAGATGTACATATTTAAATGTTAATTAATATTGAGATGTGAATGATGGATGTTTTGGTTTCTCTGAGAATCTGGAAATGTATTGTGCACACAAACACAGTTAACAAACCAATAAAGTTTCAATATTTTAACCTGAATATCATCAGATGTTCTCACTATATGAGTATTAAGACATAACTCTGGTATTGGTGGGATATGATATAGATCTTATTTTAAACTCTAATACATTGTGATAACAACGTGTGTGTGTTTAATGATAAAGGAACTACTAGAAAGTAATAATAACTGATAACTGTAAGTCCTGCTGTGTGGTGTGATCACATGCTGAGAAACCTCTAGAGTCCTTCATGTGTTTGACATGTCGCCTCCATCACTCAATATGAAGAGAGGAACGCTTCAGTTTAACTATTATTATAAATAAATAGAAGAACAGTGTTGGTTTATTTTGCTCTCAGTATTTAAACAGCAGAAATGTTATAGTGTTTATTTGAATAATTAAACTCCTGATCCACATTAGTTTATAAAGTTAATCACATCTGGACTTACTTGGCCTTCCTGCAGTTCCTCACAGCTGGAATCAGTCTCTGTTTCCCCTCCTCTGATGTTTTGTACTTGTTCAGGTCCAACTCATCCAGAACCTCTTCTGACATCTGCAGCATGTAGGCCAGAGCAGAGCAGTGGATCACAGAGAGATACTTCTCTGATCTGTTCTCTGACTTCAGGAACTCTGTGATCTCCTGATGTACTGAGTGGTCCTTCATCTCTGTCAGACAGTGGAAGATGTTGATCATCCTGTCAGGAGAGATTTTATTACTGTTCATCTCCTTCAGGTTGCTGATGGCTCTCTGGATGTCTGTGCGACCCAGCAGGCCTCCTAAGAGTCTCTTGATGATTTCTGGACGGTTGTCTGTGCGACCCAGCAGGCCTCCTAAGAGTCTCTTGATGATTTCTGGACGGTTGTCTGTGCGACCCAGCAGGCCTCCTAACAGTCTCTGGTTGGACTCCAGAGAGAGGCCGTGGAGAAAGCGGACAAACAGGTCCAGGTGGCCATTTTCACTTCTGAGGGATTTCTCCATGGCTCCCTTTAGGAAGACAGGCAGGGCTGGGTAATCCTGATCACTGTTATATCTGTTCATATAGTCCCGGTCTTTCTTCAGGAAGTCCTTCAGTACCTCTGTGTTCCTGTTGGTGTAACAGTGCAACATGTAGACTGCAGCCAGAAACTCCTGAATGCTCAGATGAACAAAGCAGTAGACTGTTTTCTGGAAGATCACTCTCTCTCTTTTGAAGATCTCTGTACAAACTCCTGAGTGCACCAAGGCCTCGGTGACACCAAGACCACAGCGCTGCAGGTCTTCTTGGTAGAACATGATGTCTCCTTTCTCCAGATGTTCAAACGCCAGCCTCCCCAGCTTCAGAAGAAGCTCCCTGTCAGCCTCCGTCAGCTGCTGTGGACTCGTCTCATGTCCCTCTTCATACTTCTGCTTCTTCCTCTTGGTCTGGACCAGCAGGAAGTGTGAGTACATGTCAGTGAGGGTCTTTGGCAGCTCTCCTCTCTGGTCTGTAGTCAACATGTGGTCCAGAACTTCAGCAGTGATCCAGCAGAAGACTGGGATCAGACACATGATGTGGAGGCTCCTGGAGCTCTTGATGTGAGAGATGATTCTGCTGGACAGGTCTTCATCACTCAATCTCCTCCTGAAGTACTCCTCCTTCTGGGCGTCAGTGAAGCCTCGTACTTCTGTTACCCTGTCCACACACTCAGGAGGGATCTGATTGGCCGCTGCAGGTCTGGAAGTTATCCAGACAAGAGCCGAGGGAAGCAGCTTCCCCCTGATGAGGTTTGTCAGCAGCACGTTGACTGAGGACTGCTGAGAGACATCAGACACAACCTCATTGTTTCTGAAGTCCAGAGAAAGTCTGCTTTCATCCAGGCCGTCAAAGATGAGCAGCACTTTGCAGACAGCCAGCTGCTCTGCTGTGACCTTCTGTAAGGTCGGATGGAAAACATGGAGCAGCCTGAGAAGACTGTACTGCTCACCTTTGATCAGGTTCAGCTCCCTGAAGGAGAGCAGGATCACCAGACTGACATCTTGGTTTCCCAAACCCTCGGCCCAGTCCAGAGTGAACTTCTGCACTGAGAAGGTTTTTCCAACTCCAGCGACTCCGTTGGTCAGGACCGCTCTGATGAGAGTCTGTTGGTCAGGTAAGGCTTTAAAGATGTCCTGGCACTTGATTGGAGTGTCATGGAGGGTCTCTTTCTTGGAAGCTGTCTCCAGCTGCCTCACCTCATGTTGGGTATTAACCTCTTCACTGAGGCCTTGTGTGATGTAGAGCTCAGTGAAGATGCTGTTGAGGAGGGTTTCACTTTCATCAGTTCCTTCAGTCACACGTTCACATCTCCTCCTCAGACTGAGCCTATGTTCATCTAAAACCTCCTGCAGACCACTCTCTGCTGGAAGAGAAGGAAACAGGAGAGAATCAGAAAATGCTTTTGAGAATATAACAATAAAACTAATAAAAACAGACTGAGTTTAAATGTTTTATAAACATTTTAATGTCTATGTTCTTCAACAGAATACCTAATAAAAAAAAAAATGAACCAGGAAGAGGAATAAGACGCTGCATGAGTTCGGCCTCTTACCTCGTACAGAGCTGGTCTGACTGGCTGTCTGCAGGCCAGCTCTGGTTCTGGATCTTTCTCCACACTGGGGACAGCAGGGGTCTCCTGATGGAGGGCGCTGCTCCCAGTATGAGGTGATGCACTGTCTGCAGAACCAGTGTCCACAGCTGGTAGAGACTGGATCCTTCAGGACGTCCTGACACAGAGCACAGCTGGACAGCTGCTCCTCCACAGGAACACCACTCTTCCTCTTCCCTCTGTGGAGAGGAACACATCCTTTATAGCACTTTACTTCAGAGGGGCTGATTCTCACCAAAGGTACAACAAGGGGGCACATTCTAGTTTGATATTTAAAAAAAGGTCTATATAATATATACCCTTGTGATCAGGTATAGCTTACAATTCACATGATCATAAAACCAAAGAGCATCCTGTCTGGATTCATCACCCAGAGGAGCACATGTTCCCTGTATCTACACACACAGCTGTATTAACCTGGTACACTATATAAACCCAACTTGCATAGAATCTGATGTGAATTAATATAAATAAACATATGGAAAGGATGCCTGAATAAAAACAGAATGATACTGATGTGTAAAAAGCCTGAGTTAATGCTTTGTCAGGTCTGTCTCCAACACAACGAGCATAACATTTCTTTCCTTTTTTTTCTCTGAAGAGATGGGTTTGATTAAAGCTAGGCTAACATTATCTCTGGGATCTGGGTCTTCGTATTGACTCTACATGTGATTTCACAAAACACTGTTTTATCTGCTAATGCTAAACACAACCAGCTCACCAGGTTATCACTATTATGAATACACATCTTAAAAAGACATATCATAGATATGCCCAAGTAGTTAAATAATGTTTTGGACAATATATACATGTATCGTTTTTAAATCAGTATTTATCAATATTGTTGCTATTTAAAACCATTGTATACACAGATACAATGATAATATAATTGCATATTGAAATATCCTTAGATAATGTTAGCTTACTCTGCTGCGTTTTCCCTTCACAAACTGCTCACATGATATCATTAAAGAACAGTTTGATATATTAGATTACATCAAAACTGGATCCTCTTCAGGTCAGTTTACAGGAGAGACTCTTACTTTGTGTCTGAGGGTCCAGGTTCATTACTGAAGTATGGAGGTTCCCCTATAGACCAGTCACTCATCAGAGACCACATGGAGACCGTAGACCCTGCTCTCTGTCTGTGGAAACAACACATGTTTAAACATCATTAGTTCATTTAAAGAGCAGCTTTTGATCTATGACTGTTCACCTTATGAAAGATCTTTAGAGTTGTTGAGTCGTGATTGTGGGTTTCTGTTGTTCAAATTAATTCGAGTGTGAAACGTTTTACATATTTGCATTTTATTTGCTTAATTTAACACAAAGTCCAACATGTAGAGTGTGAGGATGATTTCACTAGTAGATTATTTACTATCTCTGATGATGACAAGAAGCAAGAGATCAATTCAACTTTGTTAATGTTCTCTACTGGGTTTCATTAAACAGTTTAGATGATCAGATACCAACAAACTGGATCCTCTTCAGGTCAGTTTACAGTGGAGACTCTTACTTTGTGTCTGAGGGTCCAGGTTCATTACTGAAGAGTGGAGGTCTCTCCATAGACCGGTCACTCTTCAGAGACAGACCGCTGGAGACTGAAGATTTGTCCTCTTCCTCTTCTTTTACATCACTCATCTTCTCCAGTCTGAGAGATAAACCAGTAACACACACACACACACACACACACACACACACACACACACACACACACACACACACACACACACACACACACACACACACACACACACACACACACACACACACACACACACACACACACACACACCTTACATTTTGACTGCGCTGGGCTGTCACATGTTATGTAACTCTGACTAATCAGAAAACAGGAAATAATAAAAGTGTACAACACTTGCAGAAGTCTCATTGGACTCTAGGACGCAGATTTAACTAAGTTATTTTCTGACATCCAGTTTGACAGAGTAAATAATGAATGTGTTATTAAAAAGCAGATCCTGGTGTTAACACTCACCTGTTGTTCTCCTCCTGACGAGCTGTAAAATGGCGTCTGGCAGTCTGACATCATACTTGGACTTTCACACCTTCACCTGTCTGCAGCTCCTCCCTCTGATTCATAACCAGCCTTATCAGCTGAACCAGTTCACATACATCACTTTGTTCAGTGAGATAGAAAAAGACATGCAGCTAAAAACAAGCTCCACAAAGTTATCAAAAGGACACAACATCCACACATCATCGTCCATAGGATATAATTCAATCTGCTTTATATAACAAACAATGAACAGCGACTTAAATAAAAACACAAGGCTAAATTTAACTAATTTACAAGATGTGCCAAAATCAGGGCTGAAATAGAGATTTCTCCTCTAGCAAGTGTTTTAAATAGGAGGAAAAGTGTTTTAAATATGGGCAGAGAAACAGGAGAGAATCAGGCTGCAGCACCTCACTGAAAAGGGTTTTAAATAGGAGGAAAGTGTGCAGGGATGCTCAAATGTGTGTTCATGGTAATACTGATTAAAAATCATTTATAGTGCAGAAAGTATTTTAAAAGGGAGAAAAACTATTTTAAATGGCTTAAAAAGCACCAAGTGATTTAAGTGCAGTTCCAAGATTCCCCACAGGAGGGCTTCAGGGAGCGCATCACCCAACATGAGCACAGTGCATTAACAGTAGAAAATACGATTAAAAAAAGGCAAATCAATTGATTTAAAGTGCAGGGAGGCTCCGCACCAGACACAGGTGCATTCCTACATCCCCACAATAGTGACACTGATGGTTTAAAGTCGTCTCTGCGGGGAACAGAGTGCTAAAAGTCTGATAACAGTGTGGTAAAAGTCTGATTGTTTCAGAGACCCATAGTAATGATACAATAAACCATTTACATCTAAAAGTATTGATTAAAATTCATTTTTATGGGGAAAAGTGCAGATGAGGTATTTTTGGTATTTTGGGCAAAACACTTCACCCAACCCTGTATATATATATATATGCCGTTAAAAACTGCAATAGATACCTGGCTGCTAAATCCTCAGAACTGTTACAGGATGTGTATTTTGTAAATTGTATAACTTTTTATTTTATTATATTTTTTTATCATATAACTTTTTTTTTACTTCAAATACTTTTTTTTGCATGTAATATATGTAACATTAAGCTATCAGTGGCTCTTTTCTGCTGTAACAACGTACATGTCCCCTCTGTGGGACTAATAGAGAGGCGAAGTCCCTCCCCTTCCGGTGGGACTCATGGGACCTTATTTCGGTTTGTATTGAAGTCAATGGAGAGAGAAAGATTATCTTTCGATCCCGTTTGAAATGTGCCACGAATTACACATGTGATGTTTGTCAATCTTAAATAATAATTTCCATGTCAAAAAAGTCACAGTTTGTCGTAAAACTGTTGAAATATAAGACTATGAAAAATACGCAACTAGAAAGACTACAAATCCCAGAATCCCGGTCCCGCATGCTGGCTCTTACGAACCGACTAACTCCCCTTGTGTGTATGTACAGCTCTCAATATGCCCAGACTTGGAGTGATTTTCACCTCTTTTAATACTTTTCGCCTCATTCTGAAAGAAAGAAGTGAAATGTGCCAACGTGACGGCCGTCTTGGTGTGTGGTGCGAGACGGGAGATGTAGTTCATTGAGCGGTTTCACACAAAAAAAGTGTTACTTCACAGTTTTACGACACATTTTTATTTTTTTGACTTGTAAAATTATCTTTTAAAAGGGACTTCGCCTCTCTATAAAGGTTTTCTGATTCTGATCTGATTCTGAACTACGATGCTCAACAGCTCGCTTAACGGAACTTTGACGCTGGTATCAGTTTGGTTTCCCAACAATCACGGGAGTATTGTGTATAGAAAGTGTTGAGTTATATTTCTAGCGCTACCTTACATCCATGAAGGCAACATGACAGAGGGAGGGCTGTCACTCAGGATGCAAAACTACTCTTTGGTAAGCCCCCCCCAAGCAACATCAGGGCCAAAAGTTTGAAAGCGAAAAAAACGGTGAAACCTGAAAAAACAAGATTTGAAACTGAAAAAATAATTGTTTGGAATCTGAAAACGGAAAATCTGCAACTGAAAAAAAGAAGGATTCAAATATCAAAATATGTATAAAAGGAGTGGAGCTGTCTTTTTATGAAAAGTAATTAAGCTCGCTCCGACTTCTTTCTCTTTTTTTTTTATCGAAAAAAGCTAACTATTCAGTCAGACAGCAATTTATTATAAAAGTAAAACAAGTGCAATTTCAAGCACTTTAACCAAAATGCAAGCACTTTATCCAAAATCCAAGCACTTTTCAAACCTTGAAAACACCACATGAAATTTCAAGCATTTTCAAGGATTTCCAGCACCCGTACGAACCCTGCACTATATTGTCGTTATCACTATGGCCACTCTATTACTACCTTTACCAAAACTTGACCTCGTTAGCAATTTCAAACAGATGAGAGGGGAATTTTACTGTTGTCCACTTTCCTAATGTAACTTCTTACCCCATAAATGTCAGAGAATGAGAAGGACAGTTCTACCTGAACCCACTAAAACTGGCCCTTTGAAACCATTTTGAATGATGATCTCGGGTATGGCATAGAATCTCAGAGTTTCCAAATAGGAAGTCCGACCTCAGGGGGCGTTCCAGTTGAAATTTACGACTAGGAACTCAGATATTCCCACTTCCCAGTACAACTGGAATGCACCAAATATCTCCACGCTAGCATTTGAATCCCCCAGTCAGAGCTGGTGGATGATGCCAGGGAAAAGGAAGTTTGGGAACCTTTGCTGGGACTGCTTTCCCCCGCAACCTGACTCCGGTTCAGCGGTTTGACGATGGATGGATGGAAACATCTAAGAAAAAAAAAAGAATAACTCTGGACACAACACTTAAAAATATAACCCACAATACTTTATTGCCGTTAATGTCACTGGACAAAAGTTTACAATATGATGTGAATCACTCTAATTTTACAGACTGCCATTTGGTGTTATACATCTTTGGTTTTTGCAAATTCAGGATATTAAAAAATGTTCCATGATTGATTTATTGATTGTCAGTTGGTAGGCGTGATGTGACTGCATGATTGTCATTTCAGCTTTTTGGTGAACATTCGAGCAGAAACAGTCTTCTTAATTTTCTATAAAACACAGATTTTTAAATGCAAACAGATGGAGATGACAGTATTGTTTCAAGTCACACTGAAGCTGAGAAGCACACGCAACACAACGCCTTTTTTAAAACATAGTGGCAAATAAAGGAAAAATTACAAACTGACATTAACGATACAAAGTATAGAAAAGGGTTCCCAGGTTAGAAACATGGTTATGTATTACACACATTAAAGGCTGTGGGGCAGTGCAGCAACATTGACTGTAAAGATTTAGCACCATAGATCCTAAATGGAGATATTATGGCATTGTACAGACAGTGTAAGCTTGTATGAGATAATAAATGGGAATGTTTATTATTATTAAGTCCGTTTTACATGTAACCTTGGTGGTGGCTGATTGACAGTGGTTTCAAACAATACAGACAGTTTTTGTCTCAACAAAAAAAGTCAACACACTTAAAAGGCCTTCATCTTACTGTGAGTATTTGGTTTGGCAGCCTTGACATTGGAAAACAAAAACATCTACATTTTACTTAAAAATATACAATTTAATTTTCAAGAAGCAAGTTTGATAATATTGTTTTTTCAGCATTGAGACAATACAAAAGACAGACATACACAACAATAAATCCTAAAAAAAGAATAAGTCATTTTTGCAATCCAGATTCAAGACTGCACTTTGTACAGAGTACGAGATGGTATTATCTAGCACCTTTTTCCTCCTCGAGAGAAAAACAAATCATGAGAAATGAAAGATGACCTGCTTGATATTTGGTTTCTTTATGAGGTTTGGTGTTTACCTGTGTGCGTGCCCTTACGCTGTAAAACACTACCTTTAGTTACAGCTTAGGTTATCATGTCATGGGTCTTTGAGGCTGCAGTCAGCTGTGTTGTAAACGAGGTTAAGAAAGCTCACGGTAAAGTAAAAGAAGTCCACTTCTAATCGAGTTCTGCTCTATAGAGTGGTGCAGTTGACTTATCTTGTCGGCTAACACGGAAATTAGCATTACAAGGGCTCCCTTAACAAAAAGCAATGGGATTCTTCCATTGGATTTTGGAATATCCCAGCAAATAAGAACGGTGGACACTACACGTTTCGTACTCTCCATAACACGTGTTTTATTAATTTCAAAGGTACTAAGCTAATGTTAGGCTAAAACAAGCTACAGCAGGGTAACATCACTTCCCGTAACCACCGCTAAGCTAACTGCGGCTAATGTTTGGCGTGATGACACCCTCCATATATAAACACCTATTGTATTTAATTTCAAGGGTCAAAAGCCAGAAGTAAAAAGCTAATGTTAGGCTAAAACAAGCTACAGAACGTCACCACCGCTAAGCTAACGGCGGCTAATGTTCGGCGTGTTGACGTTTGGTTCCCATTTAGCCACTTGTTAGCAAACGCCGTTCTTAAGCTACATATACACTTCAGATATTCACCAATTGGGTATTTACTGACCTATTTTATGTTGTACAACAAAATGTGAAAATCTCTTTAGATTTTGTTAACCACATATCTTATTTCAGGCATCTGACCAAAATCACGAGGGAAGCAAACGTTGTAAAATGCTGACTCATTTCCTGGTTTGAAGGGCTCATTCCTGCACCACTCTATTCTCCTGTAGCTTTTATGTTTAGGAGTTTTTTTTAAATGCAGAACCGGGAGAAGCTTTCAACAAGGGGAAAAGACTCTGACCTTAAAGAAAAAGCTGTCTCTCAGGTCCAAAATCAGTGCTCCTGAAGTCTTAATCCCTACGAGATAAACACAAACATGACCTGATCTATCTTTTTCTCTATGAGCTACTAACTGGTGTTTATTCCCTGCTCACGATGGATCCTGAGCGACACTAGCACCCTCTTTTGTTTCAAATTCTGCATCGCAGCACGGTGTCCGCACTGGCTGAGAAGCACTGAGGTAACCAAACATGACCGCACACACACGCAAACACGCTAATCCCTGCTTGACAAAAGTCGGCTACGTCAGAGTAGCTCGCTGAAAGTGGGTTTTCATACGGCTATAAAACAGACCTGCTATGGACTGAAGAACCTGAAATGCTGTGTAAATGTTGCAGTCCTTCGTGTTAACATTTTTCAAACAGCACAAATACATTAAATGACACACTACAATACTGAAAGGGGCGGACGTGACGAACATTGTTCCCCAGTGTTGTGAATTATTTTTACCAAGATCACAGAGAGGTGAGAAAGTCCTTGGACCACCCGACCCCTTATACTTATAATTTTGGCATTTAGACCGTTTTTGGCTGCTCTCTGCACTTATTTTCTTGTACTGCTTGTGTACAAAAGTGCTTCATGGATTTTTTAACCATTATTTTGTCTTTATCAGGGTGCTACGGTCCAAACACTGATCACCTCTCTGCTTTCTCCTCCACCGGTTCTCAGTGGAGTGCTGGGTCAACTACAAGTGGAGGGGCGCATGAGGAAGTGTAGTCAAAAAACATGAACATATAATAACAAAAACAGTAACAAAGTGGTGGTAGAGTTGGGCTGATTGACTCAGTCTTTCGTAGCCCTTGATGCAGGTGGGGGTGCTCCTGCAGGGGGGAGGAGTTATCGGAGAAAAAGGGGTGGAAGGGAAGGTTAGAGGCTTTTAGGAATCAGTCCAGGACAGGATGGTGAGCGCACTCTGGGCTCAGTGCAGGTGGATGAGGAGCTTGATGCGCAGGGCGTCTCCTATCTCCCCTCGTAGGTAGTCAGTGTCGTGCTGCTCCTCCAGCTGGTGGAGTCTGCGGGGCCCGAAGAGCCTCAGGCTGGCGATCTCCAGCCGGTAGGATCCCGCGGGGGGCGCCCTCTTGGCGAGCCGGAGCACGCTCTTGCCGTCGCGTCGCTCCAGCAGGCGGAAGTGTTCGTTGGTGTTCCCGTGAGTGATGACGTAGCGGACGTGGTGCTCCAGAGGCTCCAGGGCCGGCAGGAGCTCCAGCAGAGGCTCCTTGTTGAGCAGCGAGGACAGAGTGAGGTTCATGGGGATCGGGCCCTGCGTGTCGATGCTGGCCATGCTCACTTCTGGCTCCTGGAGGATGAGGACAGAGGAACATTAATTATTAATATCATTGTATATTTTTTTTACGTTTATATATGTTTATTTATGAGTTACTTTTAACAACAAGGCAATTCACAGTGTCTTACAAAACAAAAGTACCTTTATATTTCTCTAATTATACTTTATTCTTTATTGAGTTTTTCCTTGACACCCACAAATAAAGATATTAACAATGAGTGAATAAGACATGTACAAATGAGTTGGCAATCCATGTATAATATACAACATTTTACTTACTAATACGTAACCAACCAAGTTACTCTTCTCTTTTTAAAATCTCCCTTAATATGATTATTTTTTATATTAAAGAATGGTGTTTTCATTTTTTCTTTAAATTGTATTTGTGATTTTTCATTGAATTTCTTCTTATTATTTTATTTTAATTATACATTATTTTTAATTTACTATTCTTTTCACATAAGAAAAAAAAAATGCTAACGGATTTAATTAATATGATACGGCACGTTTCTTTGTTTGTCTGTTTGTTGTATGTAAAACCATTTATTTTAAACAGACTACATGTATGGACAAAAGTCAATCGAAAAAAGTTAAAATAAATAAGGACCAAAAGCTGGAAGAAGATTTTCAACTTATGTAAATGTTGCAATAATACAGTGTTACATTTTACAGGATATTGTGCGGGTTTGTGTGTAAAATATGGTGTATTTAAATTCTTAATAAAATCATAGGCAGTTTGTACCTCGTTGAGTTCGTTTCCGTCAGTGTGGCGTCTGTGGCGTCCGTTCTTGGCTCCTCCTCCTGCTCCTGCTCCGTTGATCTTACACTCGTAGCACGCCTCGGGAGACAGACTGTCCTCGTCATCGCCCTCCGTGACATGTCCCGGGAAACCTGAGCCGCTCATACAGTGACTGGAAGAAACAATGAGATGATGTTTAGTAACAGGGAAGGAAATACATTTTAAATTAATTCATCACTACTCTCAGCATACCATAACCTATTGCAACGTACTGTATTGCCTTGTATCTTATTGTATCACATCTCATTGTAATATCATATCGTATCATATTGCATACTATCGTATCATATCGCATCGTATCGCATCGCATACTGTAGTATCGTAAAGTTTTGTATAATACCGCCTTGTATTGTATTGTATCAATTTGTATAGCATTGCCTCGTATTGTATGGCATTGTTTCCTATTGTATCGTATCGTTTTGTTGTATCATATTGTATCATATTGCATACTATCATATCATATCGCATAGTATCGCATAGTATCACCTACTGTAGTATTGCATAGTATCGCATAGTATCGCATAGTATCGCATAGTTTTGTATAGTTTCATACCGCCTCGTATTGTATTGTATAGTATTGTATTGTATCGTATCACTTTGTATCATCTCATATGGTATTGTATCGCATTGTTTCCTATTGTATTGTATCACTTTGTATCATCTCATATGGTATTGTATCGCATTGTTTCCTATTGTATTGTATCACTTTGTATAGCATCGCCTCATATTGTTTTGGTTTGGTAACTTATGGTACTGTTTGTAACGCTCGTATCCTATAGTTTCATATGGTATGGTATCGCTTTGTGTCGTATAGTCTCATATCGTATCTTAAACTTATTGAAAATGAATTACTGCAATAACTCAGCACTGCATTGTACCATAACGTATAGCATCGTACTGTATTGTATCGCATCTCATAGTATCGTATCGTTTTGTATCATCTCTTATTGTATCGTCCCATACAGTATACTATTGTATTGAATTGCATAATTTGGTATCGTATTGTATCATATTGTATCGCATCGCCTTGTATCGTATGGCATGGTATGGCATGGTATGGCATGGTATGGCATGGTATGGCATGGTATGGCATGGTATGGTATGGTATCATATGGTATCATGTGGTATCGTATGGTATCGTTTTGAATTGCATCATCTCATATCCTATCGTATTGTAAAGTATCGTAACGTATGCTATAGTATGTTATCGTTTTGTATCGTATAATCTCAGATCGTATCTTATCATACCATGGTATATCGTATCGTACCACATCGTCTCCTATCTTATTATTACGTATCATATGTGTCCCCTCACCCCTGTCCGGCCCTGTAGAAGCCCCCGGGGCAGCCGCACTGATACCCTCCGTCGGTGTTGGAGCAGCCGTAGATGCAGGGGTTGGAGCTGCTGCCGCTGCACTCGTTCACGTCCTGGCAGCCGCTGCCGCCCTGCTCGAAGTCAAAGCCGGAGGGACACACACACTTAAAGCTGCCCAATGTGTTGTAGCAGGAGGCGGAGCCACACACTGATGCTCCCTGACACTCGTTCTCATCTGAAGGGGGAAAAGTGCAGAGACAGAAGATGAGAATGTGTACGAGACAAATATGGTGTTATTCTTCCATTCAAGATAAGTGAGTTCAAGTATTTAATCCTGCATACAGCATAAATCAAATTGATAGGCTTATGCAAGAGGCCTTTTTAATATTTGTCATTACTTGTCACTTAAAAAAATTAATCATACAAATACTGGTATCACAACATGTTTCCGATAAATAATTTTTTTCTGTGGGATAACTGTCGATCAAATATATATCGCGAATATTTTGTATCAAGAATCAAGTTGTGAATTGATTCAAATGTCGATTTTTTTTAATAAATCGGTTTTCCTCCACCCTTAATGCCTTGTAACAAACTAACTAAACTAATTAAGTGTTAGATAAAACCAGATCAATCAAGATATATATTTATTTTGAGAAATGGTTATTACATTATTCCTCAAAGATAAGAATTTTCCTTAATCACTTTACACTAATAACTTAAGGAGACATCATATTTTTACATACATTATGGAACAATTTATAACTTAACATATTGCTGCAGTCTTAAAATAAGCCTTGAGCCCCAGGTCCTTTATTAACAGGACAAACTCCCAGAATGCATCAGTGTGACTCACCCACGCACTGGTTCCACTGGTAGTGCTGCACATAGCCCTGAGGACAGCCGCAGCGGAAACCTCCCATCATGTTCTGACAGCCGTGCTGGCAGCGGTGGTTACTGCCACACTCGTCCACATCTGAGCAAAATGAAAATACACTTTTAATCTCTAATGTCAGTGCAAACACTCATTTCTGCCAAATCAAAAACACCAGAAACTTGTCAACGTTCCCATGACTTTGGAATTAAAAATGACATTGCTACTACTTGTACTTTCTCTAGGATAAAGTATGCTCACTAGCCCCTTGATCTGTATCTTCAGTGTCCCTGAAGGATTGACCTGTTTCACTGCAAATGAGATCAAAAATATTGCCTCTCTTTTAACCTGCGGGCATCATTTGCTTCTATTTAAAATACTTAATGTCCTTCATATACTTAAGAGAGCATGAATTACAATATAAGGGGTTGCTCCAATACGTTTGATAAAACTTATCCTATTCTCTCTTTTATTAATTGTATTCCTTCTTAGGAAAATTGACAGGACTTTTTTTGGTAAACTATTTTCCACAGTAAACAAAATGTATTTCTATGTGCAGACGAGACTGGTTGAATTTAATGTTGTGATAAAAGGTGTCTTCATTGATTGTAGGGAGGCATGTGGTGCAGTGGGTTGTGCGTTGGTGTTCGGGTCAGGGGGGGTCACAGGTTCAAACCCCACTGCAGTCAGCATGTCGTTGTGTCCCTGAGACACTTCACCCCAAATTGCTCCTGTGGGGATTGCCCACAGTATTGAGTATGTAAGTCGCTTTGGATAAAAGCGTCTAACAAGTGACATGTCATGTAATGTAATGATTGTCTGTGTGATTGCCCGATCAACATTCTCTTATATTTCAGTTATTTAATTCATTTCATATATATTTTAGTTTGTTTAGTTTTTTGTCAATGGGATCTATTTAGGCCAAGCTCGTATACCGTGGTCTCGCGTTACCAAACGTCTACTTTCAGACAGTTATAAGTTGTTTCTTGACAACCCAAAAAAGATACATGTAGAAGAACAAAAACGGACCTTGTGTGACAGATCTTCCTTCAGCGTGTACTCACCCTCACACTCCACGCCGGTGCCGTCCAGGGAGAAACCTTTAGAGCATTCACAGTTGAAGCTGCCGGGCGTGTTGACGCAGGCAGCTCTGGTTCCACACGCCGTGTTCTGAGCAGAGCACTCATTGTTGTCTGCAAACAGGAGGAGAAAAACACATTAAATATGCTACATTTGTCCCTCTTTAGACATTATTTCAGTGCAGGCCATCACTGATGCACTCACCGATGCAGGCCGTCTGGTGCTGGGTGAAGCCGGGGGGGCACTTGCAGGTGAAGCCTCCGATGGTGTTCACACACAGGAACTGGCAGTTATGTTGCTTTGACGAACATTCATCAATATCTGAGAGGGATACAAGAAAACACTTAATATCTGTCAAAACCAAAAAACTAGGCTAAAAAGCGATAAAGCTTGTTTATAGAAATTATGAGAGCAATATTACGTCTGTAGTGTTAAGGGCAACAATACTGAGTACTAAGTATGAAAGATTGTGTATATTAGAATACATATGGTGTTGTATTCATTAATGAATATACTGTTAAACACCTGCACTTTTGAAAGAACATCCATAACATTCATCTGTTTGCAATCTATTATATCATATTCCAATTAGTATATAGACTCTCCTTGTACTATTTCTATTCTAATTGATTTGTATTTACTTGCACTATTTTATCTGTTTTATTGTGTTGCACTGTTGGAGGAGCCTGTGACCTAATACTTTCATTGATATATCTACACTGTAGCTATGTACACATGACAATAAAAGCCTTGAATCTTGAAAAGACTTACTTTGATGGCAAAGTAAGTCTGTTAAAAAGCCTGATGTTGAATGCATCTTTCACTGAAGCTTCCTCTGTGCCTGGTCAGCACATCCTGGAGTGTGTGAAGCCTCTAAATCAGGGGTGTCCAAACTACGGCCCGGGGGCCAAATGCGGCCCGCGGACCATTTTGAATCGGCACTCAGCAAATTCGAAAAGTATAATGGAATACGGCCCACAAATGAAACTTGCGCTTGTCTTATATTGTACTTCTTAAATATATATGTACAACTATATTACACAGTAGTATTCATGTATTAATAAGCCCACTTTTCAAATAAATTCACTCAATTAAAGTTGGAAACATTTTCTAACAAATCTTAGTTGATACGAAAAAGCCCAATAACTTATTTACATAACAAGCTTGAAATACACCCTTCATATTTCCTCTTATTATAATCAATCTGAAGCTTCTGTTTTAAGGAATGAGCTACCAACAAAATAAATGAAACCTTATGGAGAGCTGTGATGTAGGCTGTTTTTTTCTTAAAGCATTTTCAAGTATCAAGAATAATTTACCTACATTTGATTGACTTTTCCAACTTATAACTGAGCTTATGAGGCAATATACCTCACCTCTAGTGAGTGGCCCAGCCCTTCGTATATTGGTCTGTATGTGGCCCTCTGTGAAAAAAGTTTGGACACCCCTGCTCTAAACAGTCAACACACACACATCCAGAGTCCTCCTACCTTTGCAGGTCTTCCCGTCCGGCTGCATGCTGTATCCTCGGGGGCAGGAGCACAGGTAGCTGCCCTCTGTGTTCTTACACAGGAAGTTACAGGGCTTGGGAGACAGAGCACATTCGTCCATATCTGGAAAATACGAACAGGGGGAAATATTCAGTATGTGTCAAGCCAAACCAGATGCATTTGAAACCAGAGTGACTGATAGTAAGATGTGGCTCGTACCGATGCAGGAGGTGGATGTGTAGTCGGTCTTGTATCCCACGTTGCAGTGACAGTGGAAGGATCCGATGGCGTTGATGCACTGACCGTTACGACACAGATCTGGCATCACCGTGCACTCGTTGATGTCTGAGGTACAGAGACGTTAGAGACAGGGATAAGAAAGGTACTCATTGTAATAAGGCCACACCTCAGGCCATTATGATTATAATGTATTATTCTTATTAATTTTCTCTCTGTGCTTTTATTTAAGTAATTGGTATGTAAGCTGAGATATACATAGATATCTTGCTACATGATTAAAGTGAGATTATTGTCACCCATGGAGAGATGTATGTTATATGCGCAGTAACTATTTGAGTACGTATGCAGGTGTATGTTGTATGTATGCATGTTATGTCTGAATGTTTACAAAAATGACAATAAAAAGATTATAAATAAATAAAAAGAAAGGTACTCACTGACACTTAGAGCAACAATCTTGTTTCTTTAACATAGTATCAACCATTTTTCATGTAGCTGCATTAAACTTAATGTGCCCTAATTTATGTTCCCTTTCACAGGTACATGTATTTTAATGCTTTGTATTTAGTTATCGTAATATTGCGGTCATGCACAATTACTTTTTGATTTACCACTAGACCCACTGTTTAACATTATAGGAGCAATGATGGAGCTACTGAATGGAAAAGAGAAAGGCTTACCTGCTGCATATTATTTTATCTGTGGCACAAAAACCAAATGAACCCATATGTTAAGGCTCTGATTTATTTCCGTTTGCCAAAAAGCTATTTTTTCCTTCTATTTTTCCTTTCTATTTGAGTGCACGTGATGCCAATTTTCTAGTTTGTTTGCGCAACTGTACTTGACTAGAAAAATTAAAAACAGAAAAAGCAGCTTTTGATAGTTTAAATCAGGGGGTCGGCAACCTTTTTGATATGAAGTGCCATTCAAAAAATGTTTTGTGATCAGTGTGCCGGCGATCGTGAACTGTCAAAGGGGGGACTGAAGAGCTCGACACTCGTGAACTGCCAACAGGAGGGCGGGGGGAGCCTCGCTGCGGGGAAGCAGTGCGTGGAACTCTTTCACACCTGTCAGCGCAACTTACATGATGCGGTTTAAACAAATTAAAATAATTGGTTTAAACGGCGTAATAATAATGACGACCGTCCGTTCTGTGATTCTCCAGAACACACAGATGGCCAGTCCGCCCCTGTGTAGCATGTTATTTCCGATGAGAGATGAGCAGATCGCCACTGGGCTCTCAACTAAAGACACAGCCACGCAAAAACTGCGGCATTTGGACAGCTCCTTATGGGTAGCTTACTGCAATTTGTGAAGTGCCGGCGCGCTCCCGCAGCGCTACACCCCTGATCGTTTCACCACGGAGGAAAGCAGCAGTAAGTCGACTGGAGTTAAAGAGAGCGGGGCTGCGTTGCGTGCATGGCTTCCTTCTGCAGGTAACGGGGAGACGCGCTCTGGCGGCGGTCTCGTTCAGGATCCGAAAATACAATTTAAATATTTTGCACCCTTATTCCACTTATTGCTAGTGTGCCACCGTAACCAGTGGTTGCCGACCCCTGGTTTAAATGTACATAAGTAACAATACAAAAAAAACGATTGTTGTGATGGATATATAAACCGCAATAAACCGTATTTAATTTTGTCTTTATTTACATTATTTAATCCCATATTCTATTGACATGTATAGACTTTTTGCACTACTTTTTATTTTGTATTTTTGTATTTTAATATATATGTTGCATTGTTGGAGGAGCTCAGGTCAGAAGAATTTCATTACCATTTCTACACTGTAGCTTTGTGCATATGACAATAAAACCTTTGAATGTTGAATCTTGAAATGGGTAAATAAAGAAGCAGAAACAATATGAAGATTTTGTTTTGTTCAGATCAGTGTGTACCACGGTGCCCCTCACCTCTGCCGTCGGTGGTGTATCCGGGTCCGAGCGGGCACATCCTCTTGTACTGCATGGTGCCGGGCAGCGGGCACAGCTCGCACTGAGACCCCCAGCCCCTCCCTGTGTTGCAGCAGCACTCAGACTTAGTCACACTGTTCCTGTTGGTGGCCGACTGCTGGCACATGATCTGCAGAACCTCCGTGAAGCAGAAGCCCTTTCTGTTGTCTGCAGGCCAGGAAGACAGGACATGGAAGGGAAGACAGTATGTTAATAATACAAAAGTGAATTCTTTATGTAATAAATACCACTTACCCCTCCATCCCCCCTCTCCCCCCTGCCCCCACTGGACTATAACTCCCCCACACACTCAGACACTCAAATCCAGCACCAGACACTTTTTACACTGCTATGGACAATATTGCAATAATTCACATTCGATGGACAATCTTGCACTAATATTTATTTTTGCACATTCGACAATCTGCACTAATGTACATTCTCAAAATATTGAAGTGACTGTTATTTTGTATATATTGGTTGTTGTGTTTCTGTTTAGGTCTTAATGTGTGCACATGTAAAAATGTGTCTTTGACTGTGTATATATATACATATTTGTATACATATCTCTCTGTCTACTCTGTACACACAAACTGGAAGATTGACAATAAAGTTGACTTTGACTTTTGACTTATAATGTGTAACAACCAGAGATGGGAAAAGTACGCACATTCTTTACTCAAGTACAAGTACAGATACTCGTGTTTAAAAATACTCTGATAAAAGTAGAAGTACTGACTAAACTTCTTTACTCAAGTAAAAGTAACAAAGTATGGGCTTCCAAATACTGTAACTACCATCTGTTTTAAAGAGTACCTGACCTCCCTTTATATTAATAGAACAATAATGTCATTGTTAGCTAATGAATGTTTCCATGCTGAACAACGGCAACATGACAACGTTTTCATTGGTCCCTCTTCTTTAGAGAAGACCAGGAAATGATGGATACACGGATCGTGTTCAAATCAATAGGCACGCAATGACTCTAAATAATAATGATCACGCCACCAAACACACATTCAAACTAAAGGAACCAGCCTGTTTGGGAAATGTGAGAAGTAGAAAGTACAGGTATTTGTGTTCAAAATGTAAGAAGTAAAAGTACAGGTATTTGGGTTCAACATGTAAGAAGTAGAAAGTACAGGTATTTGTGTTCAACATGTAAGAAGTAGAAAGTACAGGTATTTGTGTTCAACATGTAAGAAGTAGAAAGTACAGGTATTTGTGTTCAACATGTAAGAAGTAGAAAGTACAGGTATTTGTGTTCAAAATGTAAGAAGTAGAAAGTACAGGTATTTGTGTTCAACATGTAAGAAGTAGAAAGTTCAGGTATTTGTGTTCAAAATGTAAGAAGTAGAAAGTACAGGTATTTGTGTTCAAAATGTAACAAGTAGAAAGTACAGGTATTTGTGTTCAAAATGTGAGAAGTAGAAAGTACAGGTATTTGTGTTCAAAATGTAAGAAGTAGAAAGTACAGGTATTTGTGTTCAAAATGTAAGAAGTCAAAGTAAAAAGTGGTCAGAAAAATAAGTAGTAGAGTAAAGTACTGATACCAGAGAAATGTACTTAAGTACAGTAACGAAGTATTTGTACTCCACTACTTCCCACCTCTGGTGACAACAAGCTTTTCACCGGATCTTACCAATGCATTCAGTTCCAGTGACGCTGGACTCGAAGCCGTCGTTGCACTCGCAGCGGTAACTCCCCACCGTGTTCACACAGCGGCCGTTCTTACAGATGCCCGGTTTGGCGCGGCACTCGTTCAGATCTGCATGAGTTCGGAGAAAGAGAGGATGAGGACATGGGAAGAGGGGCGGACAATTCCAGTAGCAGTAGTAGCAGATATTGAGTGAAAGTTATGGAGATCTTAAAGGTCCCCTATTATACTGTTTTTCATCAGTATATTATAGGTGTCAGATATATACAAACGTGTCTCTGAAGTGTTTGGCTCCAAACACCAAACAGATCATTGCAGCATCCCATAACCCCCTCTGTTTCAGCCCTGTTTCAAAAGTGCTGATTCTCTGTCTGTTACTTTAGATGAAAATAAGGAGCCCCTCCCCACGCCCCTCTGAGAGATATTTGGTTACAAAGAACACAATGGTGCTCTAGGAGGAGATTCAGGTGATAAGGTGGGGGGGGGGGGGGGGGGGGGGGGGGTTACCTTGGTTGGTGATTGGCTAATGGTCACACAAGCCAAAACATCGTTATGACATCATAAAGTGGCCAAAATCTGATCAGCTCATTTTCAGACAGGTTTTTATATAAATCAGGACAAAAAGAGAGAGAATCTTTGTTCCTGAAACTTTCAGAATCTCTTTACACAGAGGGGACACATGTTGATGTAGAAGAGACATGAAGAAGTGGATTTTGAATAATAGGTGACCTTTAAACATTTTCACTCACCCATACAGCCCTCTCCATCGGGTCTGCGCTGCATGCCGGGGGGGCAAATACACATGAAGGTCCCGATCAGGTTCTTACAGGTCATGCCCTTGGAGTCGCAGTCATCCATCCCCTCAGAGCACTCGTCCTGGTCTGGGGAGGGATACAGAGAGAGGGTCAGTAGGTAAAACAGCAGATAGAAGTGACAGTTAAAGGTCTCCTATCATGCTATTGTTAGGCATATATTATGGGTCTCAGATATATAAAGATATATATATAACATGTCTATGATGTGTTTTGCTCAAAATACCAAACAGATCATGCATTTTAGAAATCCCTCATATCCCTCTGTTTCAGCCCTGTTAGAGGAATGCTGATTCTGGGTCCTTAGCTTGATTCTACGAGATACAGCTAAATGCTGCCGTGATGAAACGCCATATCATGTTCCAAACCACATCAAGGATTATTTCTGAAACAGTATGGAGCTCAAATGCTTTTTCTCTCTCAGGCTTACCACAAGGTGAGTTCCTTTTTTTATTTCCTGCTTTTTTACACATACTTTCTCCAGTATAGGTTAGCTCTGAGTGTTAGCGATGCTTGCTAATGTAAACAAAGACCATTTTACGTCCAAAACACGTTGTGCATTGTTTCTGATAGCGATGTTTCTGATAGCGATGTTTCTGATAGCGATGTTTCTGATAGCGATGTCTCTGATAGTGCCGTGGGTCCAGATTTCCGATATTACGTCATATCGGACGCAAATCTGGATCAGCTCCGTTGTAGCCCCGTTTTTTAGATTTCGGTTCGGAGGAAAAGAGAGAGGGTTTTATTTTCTGACACTTTGTGAGTTCCCTGACACACCGGGGACACATATTTATATTTATCATTTTGCATGATAGGAGACCTTTAAACACATAGTAAGTCGTCCGTGCTCTCACCTCTGCACATGCGCTGGTCCTCTCGCAGCACGTAGCCACCGGGGCACATGCACTCATAGGAACCAAAAGTGTTCACGCACCGGAAGGCACACAGCAAGGGATTCTGGGAGCACTCGTTGATGTCTGGAGTCAAGAAGAGAGAAAGGATCCTTTAATTAACCCATTACAAAATAATAAAATACGTGTAACATGAGTGACTGTGTGAATGACTGACCCTCGCAGGTCATCATGGCTCCGGGTTCGAATCCGTCCTGGCACGTACACTCGAATCCTCCGACCACGTTGGTGCAGGTTCCATTCCCACAAGGGTTTCCAATCGAGCACTCGTCAGTGTCTGGAGAAAAGCGGAGAGTAGAAAGAAGAGGCAGTTAGATCATGTATTCTGTACCTGACGTTATAAAAGCACTCATTAGCAGTTTAAATGTTAGAAAACTGATCAGGATGCTATGCAGGAGGAAGCTTCTACTGGCAGAAGTTCAATGTTTTTGCATTTAAGTAGCAAATGATAAACATTGAGTTTTAGATCACGAGTAATGGTGCGCACTTTAACAAATGCAATGCCATTTTCAACCTGCATACTCTGCCTACTTGAAACTTGTGTTGTGTTGATCACAATGTATCTGGGGAATTAAGTGTTGACTTGCTGGGAATTCATGTTGTTAAAGTTGGTTAAAACTTGTGGCACTCTTTTTACTTTAAACTTGGTATCAAAAGGTATCAAGTATTCTAATCAAGAGGCTGAAGTCAAAGTCAAATCAGTCCTTAGGTAAGTGTGACTCAAGGCAACACCTCTAGTTACTGGTGTTAAAAAAGAACATCCTACCTTTTGGTCATATATTCTGTGACATGGCAATAAAGCCCCTTAACAAAAGACAGCCGTTCTCCTGCTCTTTTTGAGACAATAACTCAAAGTACTCAGCTCTACAGTACATCTATGATCTCAGTGTTATTTCTAGAAACCATCTTACCAATACAGTTGACCCCGGTGTAATCCAGGTTGAAACCGAAGGGACACTCGCAGCGGAACGAGCCGTCTGTGTTGATGCAGATCCCGTTCTGACAGATGCCCGGGTTGTCCAGACACTCATTCATGTCTAAAGAGAGCAAGAGAAAATAAGCATGTTTTAACAAAACCTCCACAATTGTCTACTGGAGTAGATTTGCGTTACGGCACTCACCTTCACGAGTATCGCCGAGTCCAGGCAGGGCTCCGTGCCCGAAAGGACAGAGTGTGTCAAAAGCTGCTACAGACACATAGAAAAAAAGGTACACATTATTATTTAGCAAATGTTTCTGTGTGCACGTGAGAAAGTTCCAACGGTTAATTGTCATATGCACAATAGCTACAGAGGAGATGTGGTAGTGAACATCTTAATCCCAGGCTCCTCCAACGATGCAAAATGTCATATATTTAAGACATAAAAAAGATGAAGAAATAAAGACATAATAATGCAAGTAAGATCAAGAAATAATAATATATATAATATAAAATAGAATAAGATAAAACAAATTGTGAAATTAAATACTGTAGAGTAGAAAAAAAACTGTTGATGTAGAAATATGTGGATTTGTGGACATTTGTAAAGGAACAAGTTATTCAAAACAAACGTAGGTGGTAAAAGATCTGTATGTGTGTGTGTGTGTGTGTGTGGTGTGTGTGTGTGTGTGTGTGTGTGTGTGTGTGTGTGTGTGTGGTGTGTGTGTGTGTGTGTGTGTGTGTGTGTGTGGTGTGTGTGTGTGTGTGTGTGTGTGTGTGTGTGTGTGTGTGTGTGTGTGTGTGTGTGTGTGTGTGTGTGTGTGTGTGTGTGTGTGTGTGTGTGTGTGTGTGTTGTGTGTGTGTGTGTGTGTGTGTGTGTGTGTGTGTGTGTGTGTTGTGTGTCTGTGTCTCACACACCCTCGCTCTCTCGGGGGCACAGCTCGCAGGGCAGCCCCCAGCCCTCTCCGGGCATCTTGCTGCAGCAGCACTTAGCCTTGGTGGTGTTCAGAGCTTTGGGGACGGAGCATTTCCCAGCCTCAAATTTAGTGAAACAGAAGCTCTCTCTGGTGTCTGCCATGAGGAAAGAGATGGACAGTAATTGGTTGGTTATTCATGTGACACTCAAAGACAAAATCACCACAGTATCAGGGATACAAGTGTTACATCAACACATTTATTCCAGATGTTCTCTCACCGTAGCAGCGCCGCTTGTTCTCCGAGAGGACGAAGCCCGACTGGCAGGTGCACTGGAAGCTGCCGGGGGTGTTGGTGCAGGTCCCAAACTGGCAGATGTTGGGCTCCACCTCACACTCGTTGATATCTGAGCAGAGAGCGAGAAGAGGAGGGGAGGATTAAGAGAGGTGGGGAGAGGGTGGAGGTGTTTTTAGAGCAGATGGCTGGGTTGTACTGGGATACTGATGGGAGCATTTAAGTCTGAGCTCTCTGTGTGTGTGTGAGAGAGAGAGAGAGAGAGAGAGAGAGAGAGAGAGAGAGAGAGAGAGAGAGAGAGAGAGAGAGAGAGAGAGAGAGAGAGAGAGAGAGAGAGAGAGAGAGAGAGGTGTGTGTGTGTGTGTGTGTGTGTGTGTGTGTGTGTGTGTGTGTGTGTGTGTGTGACTTACCTATACACTGGTCGTTCTGCACCTCGTAGCCAGGAGGACAGATACATCTGAAAGATCCGTCCAGGTTCTGACAAGTTCCTGGAGAGCAGGTGCCGGGGAGGCTCACACTCATTGATATCTGTGGAAAAATTCGAAAAGAATATGTGGAAATCTTGGGATGCAACTAACGATAACATTCCTTCATTGTGTGAATCGATTGGTCTATAAACTGTTGTTAATTACTGTATGGAAACAAAGTCCAAAGGCGAGTCTTGTTGCCTCAAAAATGGAAAGATTCTCACTTCAAAATGACTTAAAATGATATAAAATGGACAAGGGGAATCACCATAGTTGAGGGGTAGAAACTAACATCTACTACATTTCTGCATGAACAATTATTTAAACAATTGGAGCAATTTTCAAAACAGTTGGCAAAATCTTCTTTCGATCAACAAATAATTGATCGTAATAAGTGTTGCAGCTGTAAAGAAAACGTATAAATACTCCACCCTGCTCTTATTGATCTTGTCTATTTAATGCCTGACTTACCGACGCAGTTCTTCCCGTCCGGAGTGCTCTCGTAGCCCTCGTGGCAGAGACACTGGAAGGACCCCAGCCCGTTGATGCACTGCCCGTTCCTGCACACCTGACCCTGCAGAGCGCTGCACTCGTCGATGTCTGGAGGATAAACATGTCAAAGGTTAGGCATCGCTAAACAGTCCTCTGATTTCTGACCTCCTTTAGAAACAGTAGTAGAGGTTTACAGGCGCAATACAACCGGAAAAATATTGGCTAGTATATACGATTCTTTTTAAAACTGAAGAGTCAAAACAAAGTCTGACTTAGGTCTGAATGTTTCCCAAATGTAATACAACTACAGAGAAAGTTTAGGTTAAATTACTTGCACAGCCATTGTATTTTAAATCCAATTACGGCCTACGTTTTAGATGCATTTTAGGACTTTTTAAGTATCTTGTGGTCCCTGGTGAATGATCCGTACCCATGCAGTCGTTGTTGTGCGTGAGCTCGAAGCCGGGGAAGCAGAGGCAGTTGTAGGAGCCCACCGTGTTCTTACAGGTGCCGTTACCACACGGCTGTCTGTCACACTCATCGATGTCTGGGAAACACAGAGAGAAACACATTTAGACAGAAAAAACAGGCAGATATAGGAAGTGTGCATAGTGTGGTTGCTACTGAGCAGAGATGGCAAAAGTACACACATCCTTTACTCAAGTAGAAGTACAGATATTCGTGTTTAAAAATACTCTGGTAAAGTACTAGTACTGACTAAACTTCTTTACTCAAGTAAAAGTAAAGAGGGCTTTGAAATGTACTTAAGTAAAAAGTACCCATAACTAGCAGCTGTTTTAAAGAGTACCTGACCTCCCTTTATATTAATAGAACAATAATGTCATTGTTAGCTAATGAATGTTTCCATGCTGAACAACGGCAACATGACAACGTTTTCATTGGTCCCTCTTCTTTAGAGAAGACCAGGAAATGATGGATACACGGATCGTGTTCAAATCAATAGGCACGCAATGACTCTAAATAATAATGATCACGCCACCAAACACACATTCAAACTAAAGGAACCAGCCTGTTTGGGAAATGTAAGAAGTAGAAAGTACAGGTATTTGTGTTCAAAATGTAAGAAGTAGAAAGTACAGGTATTTGGGTTCAAAATGTAAGAAGTCAAAGTAAAAAGTCATCAAAAAAATAAGCAGTGGAGTAAAGTACTGAAAAATGTACTTAAGTACAGTAACGAAGTATTTGTACTTTACTACTTCCCACCTCTGCTACTGAGTAACTCTGCAGGATGACATGCAACACAGTGTGGTGTATCTCAGTAACGTTTGACGTTGTTTCTCATGTCGTCTCGTGTTTCTCACCCATGCACATGGTCTGGTCGGCAGTGGCCTTGAATCCGTTCTGGCAGATGCAGCGGTAGCTCCCCTGCGTGTCGATGCACTCTCCATGGCTGCACACGTTAGGGATCTCCTGGCACTCATTACGGTCTGAAAATCAAAAAAGAATTAAAGTTGTTAATGTATCGGTAAAAGAGATGCAACATTTAAGTATTGTAGTTATTGAGTTAGCCTTTAAAATGTCATAAAGTGTTGCCCATCATGATTTACCAGAGCCCGAAATGATGCCTTTAAACACACACACCACACATATAAAGACACATTCATACACTTTTTTAAACATTTTTAATTTGAATGTAATTGTTGTTTTAATACATATTGTTCGATTTTGCACTTGTCTTTTTGTTTGTATGTTAACGAATTCTAACATTATTTAGTTGGAGGCTGCAATGGGTTTTCTGCCTCTCCCTGCACTTTATATAATCTATTATCTGTTATGTTTGTGCACATTTATAATGTGTTTTATCTTAAATCATAGACACAAAATAAACAATAATATGAAAAACACATAACCAAAAAACTTAACTGGTTTATTTTCTATGATTAATCACTTCAAAACTACTGATAGATGTTTTGTTAATCAACTAAATTACTATTTCTTCTGCAGGATTCTCCCTTTATGTTATGTGTTTTTATAATCTTATATATTCTTATATGATATTTTCTATTTGTTTCAGCATGTCCAGGTCCTGCGTTAAATTAAAGTTGGATCTCTTGTTTTGGTGTTTTTCTTTTTGAATATTCAGACATGAACATTTCACGACAGTAAAATATTAAACAGGGTGGGTTTGTAGTAAAACAGCTCACCTCAGCAGATTCTCCTCTCTCCAGTGAATGCAAATTAAAATCCATCAACAAGAGATGCTTAGTTTGACATTTCCCCCACTTGACCAACACAAAACACCTCCATGGCATGTTAAGAGAAGATGCCCCAGTAAGACCTCCACTCACCCACACAGGCCCCGCTGGGCGACAGCTTGAATCCCGGCGAACACTCGCAGCGGTAACTTCCTGGGATGTTGATGCAGTTGGCGTTGCGTTGGCACAGGTTGTCCCCGCTGTTACACTCATCAATATCTAAACGAAGGGGGGGGGAGAGAAAAACATCAATCACTGAATCCATAACTGTCTGCTCCGGAGAAAAAACACAACTCTCCTTCATTCAGAGGAGTCACCATACTGTCTTTACAACGACATAACTCAGGAGGAAAGCAGCTTTGACTGCACTGAGTGGACTGGAGTTAAAGGGCCTGAGTGAGTGGAGCTGTATTAATGTGTGGGTGCGCCTTTATGTGACTGTATAGGTGGGACTTAGTGCAACAAAGGTGGTGCATGTGTGTGCCAGGAGTGAGTACATGATATACTCTATACCAGGAGATTTAAAGTCTGAACCTGCTGGCCTTTCCTCAGCAAATCTGGGGAAAAGGAGCACCCTTACATCACCTTAGTTCACTTGGTTAGTGTTTGGTCAATACTTGTGTTGGAGAAAATACAAGGTGTCTTCTTTATTATGGCTTTTCTGATGGGCATGATACTGTGTGTGACTTTGCAGCTGCCTCTTCGTAGATAGAAGAAGGCAGGGCATAATTCATGTTGTTGATACCAACAAGAGCACACACTTTGTCTCCTCTCCTCTTTGAGGGGCAAAGAGCAACACTGCCTTTCCAGAGATGTCCCGACGCCTTCCCGACACCTGATGACGCCCAAACCGATTTACAGTACGACACTGTTTGGTACCTCCTGACTTTAGACTATATAAGCTTGATGTTACTTCCAGCATACCTCATGTGTGTGAGTTGAACCATATCCTTTGTATGTGACTTAACTCAGCTCCTTCTTGCAAGAATACATTAGTACCTGACTATTGATTCTCATCCCGGTGTCGAGTGATATTTTCCTAACAACTTGGATGCCTGTAGATACTCGGTTATAAAGCAAATTGAGCAAAGCTAGCCTACAATTGCTCTTTGACATAACTTTGGATTAGACCAAATACACAAAAAAGGTCCGTCCTGAAGCAGTTATCAGTCTTCAAGTGAGTCAAAGACAGAAATACTACTACTGCTATTCTATGCCTTCTTTGGATCACTAATATTTGCCAGGTGCCCCTCTTGGAAAGCTTGCCTCCCACTTTAAAAACGTGTGCTTCATTATATGCAATAGCCTAAAATAATTAAGCAGCAGGGTCAAAAGAGGAGATACAAAGTGCAGAGGTAAAAGTGTGTGCACGTGTGAGACAAAGAGGGAAACACAAATAGTAAGAGAGAGTAAGTCTTTGTATCATAACCATGTGCACATTGTCTTATAATAGGGAAACTGGTTTTCGAATCCCAGGTAATGACCGTTATCTTTTATAGCATTCGACACAGTAAGATGAACAAAACAGAAGAAAGTTAACGTGTGTCGTACCTTCACAGATGAGCAGGATGTTGTTGTAGCTGAAGCCCATCGGACACTCACAGCGGAAGCTCCCGATCTGATTGATACACACTCCGTTGGCACAGATACCGGGGATCTCCCTGCACTCATCAATATCTGCACAAAACACACACCAGATATTATGCAAAATGAACGTTGTAACAGCAGCACTTTTTCACACTTTTTACTGGTTGTGAAAACACATTTTAACAACAAGGCAATTGAAAGTGCTTCACGACAAACATTGAAAGCATTTAGCATTCTGTCACAACACAAACACCTGGTAAATAATATAGAAATACATTTCAAATAATGATCTTACCGACGGGCTTTCCAGTGTGGATGTCGATGATGAAGCCAGGAGCCTGGTTCCCACACAGCAACTGGTACTCAGCTGAAACACACAGGAAACACTCAGTGAATACAAGTTATTGTGCAGTGATATTTCAACACTTGTTTGAACGTCATTTTATCCGTTTTTTAATTTGATTTAGTCTTAGTCCTGTGTCAAATGTCTTTGCTGGTTTTATCATGTTCAGTGATCAGTTGCAGACCATTTACATGCATTAAAAGTCCCCTACTATACTGTTTTTCATCAATATATTATAGGTCTCAGAAGTGTTTGTCTGAAACACCAAATAGATCATTGCAGCATTACCCATAATCCCCTCTGTTTCAGCCCTGTTTCCAAAGTGCTGATTCTCTGTCTGTTACTTTAGATGAAAATAAGGAGCCCCTCCCCACGCCCCTCTGAGAGATCTTTGGTTACAAAGAACACAATGGTGCTCAAGGAGGAGATGCAGGTGATAAGGTGGGGGAGGGGGGTTACCTTGGTTGCTGATTGGCTAATGGTTACACAAGCCAAAACATCATGACATCATAAAGTGGCCAAAATCTGATCAGCTCATTTTCAGACAGGTTTTTATAGAAATGGATCAGGACAAAAAGAGAGAGAATCTTTGTTCCTGAAACTTTCAGAGTCTCACAGAGGGGACACATGTTGATGTAGAAGAGACATGAACAAGAGGGGACACATGTTGATGTAGAAGAGACATGAACAAGAGGGGACACATGTTGATGTAGAAGAGACATGAAGAAGAGGGGACACATGTTGATGTAGAAGAGACATGAACAAGAGGGGACACATGTTGATGTAGAAGAGACATGAACAAGAGGGGACACATGGTGATGTAGAAGAGACATGAACAGGGGGATTTTGCATAATAGGTGACCTTTAACACTAGTTTCAAAAAATACATCTTCTTTGAGACTCACTGGTGGCCGGAGTGGGACAGGACTCGCAGGGTTTGTTCCAGGCTTTCCCCACGTTGTAGGCGCAGCAGCACATCTTCTTGGTCATGTTGAAGGACAGCTCGTTCTCACACGTGTCGTTGTAGTTACGGTAACACACGCTCTTCCTCATGTCTGCATTACAAAGAGGAACACAGCGCTTTAATATCCAACACCTGAAAGCCAGCACTTACAGTAAAAAGTATATTTCCAGTAGATAGATAGATAGATATATAGATAGATATATAGATAGATAGATAGATAGATAGATAGATAGATAGATAGATAGATAGATAGATAGATAGATAGATAGATAGATAGATAGATAGATAGATAGATAGATAGATAGATGGAGAAAACAATACAAATACTTAAAAAGTGAAATAGAAAATGAACAATAAAATATTCTGGATAATAAAAAATTTCTTAAAAAAGTCCAAAATACTACATGATGAGAGTTTTATTTCTTGGAGTGTTTTTTCCTACTCACCCCATGCAGTTGTTTCCTCCGTTGACCTGCATGTACTCGGGGGGGCACACACAGGTGTAGTTGCCCAGCGTGTTGTATGGCAGGTACCCGCGTCCACAGATCCCGATGTGAGTGGTGCACATCATCGATATCCTGCAGGTAACGATAAGATGAAGACGATATGAGGTGAGGGCAGATGGTTAATAATCCTGTAAAGTGATCCTGATGATATGACCTCTCAGTTCTTACCCTCACAGATGCGGGTCTCCTCGTTCAGGTAGTATCCGGCGGGACATTCACACTGGAAACTCCCGAAGGTGTTCACACAGTTTCCACCCTGACACAGACCTGGTAGCTCCTGGCACTCATCGATATCTGGAGAGGAATTACAATCCATATAAATTTATTTCTGGCACTTTAATCGACACAACCCAAAGTAAACAATAAGTCGTTCCTTTGAAAACAGTGAAAAACCAAAGCCAACTTTGAAGCCTGATTACATCAAATCTTTTCACGTCATAATTTAGGACAATTCTCAATAAATGTATACAATGATAATGGAAGAAAGAACCAGAATAATATATACAGTATATGAATAAAATATTCCCGAAAAAACTATTATTCAGACCTCAGCTGTACGACAAAGTTATTTCTGGCATTTTAAACGACACAAAGCCAACTTTGAAGCCTTCAACTTTTTTCACCATCATAATTTAGGACAATTCTCAATACATGTATACAATGATAATGGAAGAAAGAACTAGAATAATATATATATGAATTCAATATTCCCAAACAACTAGTGTTCAGACCACAAATTAGCATTTCCTTCTTTCAAAAGTACTCCATAAACAAACCCTTTTGGCTCTTCTGTAGCACAAAAATTGACTGTTACTCATGTATATTTTATGTACATGTTGTAATTCTGTAATAGTTTAATTTGAGTGTTTTCCTGCTACATGTACATTTTGTAATAGTATAAAGGACTGTTAAACAGAGAAAGAGGATGTTTACCTTCCAGGATCACAGTGATGGGGTTGGGTCTGAATCCCTCTCCTCCTGGACAAAGAGTCTTATACTCCGCTACAGAGAGGACAACAAACACACCACAGATTAGTTTGTTATTCATTCAGAGTGGGGAAAACAGGAAATTGAAACCCCAAGTTAACCATCAGATCTGAGTAACTAGGCCTTAAACTCAGCAGTGAATCTTATAATCTGTGGTACGTACTGGAGTTGGGGGCGGGGCAGAGTTCACAGGGGTTTCCCCAGGCTCCTCCCAGGGAGCAGCAGCAGGAGGCGCGGGTCACCCCCACTCCGATCTCCGCGCTGCAGGAGATTCCTCCGTCACCGCGGGCCAGGATGTCCAGGAAGCAGTTCCCAACACGAGTATCTGAGAACGTCACATATTCAGAATCAGAATCAGAATCAGGTTTATTACCAGGTAGGGTGACACGTACGAGGAATTTGACTTGGTGTCGTGGTGCTTACATACAAAATAAACATACAATACATGTTTATTTCTTGTGTCTTAATTTCTCTTATTAACATTGCCTGTGTTTTTTATGCTGCTGCAACGCAAACATTTCCCAAATTGGGAAATTAAATAAAGCATCCATCCACCATCACATCCATCCATCCATCCATCCATCCACCATCCATCCATCCATCCATCAATCCATCCAGCCATCCATCATCCATCCATCCATCCATCCAGCCACCCATCCATCCAGCACCATCCATCCAGCCATCCAGCCAGCCAGCAGCCAGCCATCCTCCATCCAGCAGCAGCATCCAGCCAACACCATCCATCCATCCATCCCCCCATCCATCCCCCCATCCATCCACCATCCATCCAGCCATCCATCATCCATCCACCATCCATCCATCCATCCATCCATCATCCATCCATCCATCCATCCATCCATCCATCCATCCATCCATCCATCCATCCATCCATCCATCCATCCATCCACATCCATCCAATACCAAATACATTAGATATAGTCCATCATAGAGTCATGCTTAATGGAGGAGACCCACATGGTGTCCCTCATTATGATCAGCTTATTACAGGAGGTTTCTGACTCACCCACGCAGCCCTCCGGTGGGGTTGAGCTCGAAGTCGGCGGGGCAGTTACACAGGTAGCTGCCCGGCGTGTTCACACACAGACCGTTGATGCAGTTCACAGGGTCCGCACACTCGTTAATGTCTGCAACACACAGAGACAAATCAGGTTACAGACACCTTCCTGACATGTATGTTGAGCAACTCGAGAAAATGAAGGGACTCAAAATGTAGAACTCTTATATCTTGAATATATTCTGTCTAATAATTGTGTAGCTGTACTACTTAATGATTTATAATCTTGTTTTATGTCACACACTAACTTTTTAGTTTGAAGGTAGACTGATAATGAATATGTTTTTTGCTTGATTTATGTTGCTAACTTTTGTTTTTCACTTTTTTTTATTGACTTTTGTTGACAACATGACATTTGTTTTTGCTTATGGATACATTTGACATCTACATATGTTTCTGTTGTTGTTGTTATGTTTTTCTAGTGGCATGTTTGCATTCAAGAAAAAAATTCAATGCAACAAAAACAGAGAAATGGAGGGACTAAACAGATGATTGTAGACTATGCATATCATAGATATCTTTCGTCAAATAATTTAATCTGGAAATGCAATACATAAATGAAGATGTTGTGGTCGGGGAACATCAGCTGAGTCTGTTCTGTGTCTGAAGTAAGAGATGTTAGAGTTTCAGAGCAGCACTAACCCGTGCAGTTTCCTCCGCTGCGGTCCAGCTCGTATCCGTCGTCACACACACAGCGGAACATCCCGGGGAGGTTCTGACACGTTCCGAACACACAGATGTTCTGGAAATTACACTCGTCGATGTCTGTAGCAAACACGAGATAACATGTTAATTAGAGCATGAAAAAAGCACAGTAAGAGGGATAACATGTGACAGAGTGAGTGCAGCACCTTGGCAGGCCTTGCTGTCCTCGGTGGGGGTGAAGCCCATCTCACACTCGCAGCGGTACCCCCCCGGAGCATTCAGACACTGGCCGTTCTCACACAGGTTCACGTTGTCCGCACACTCGTCCATATCTGAAACAGAGGGGCCAGCGTGTTATAAATAAAGCTCTGTGCACATGTTGTTATGAGCGGTCAGAAAAATCAACGCGCATTGTTGGGAAGATACTGAATGTACTCTTCCAATATGAGAGTAACATGCTAACAAAGGTATCCCAACTGTAGCTGTGTACATGACAGGATGTATGATTACCTAGAAGAGCATCAGGACTGTTTTAGGCATATGATAGCTATGTGATTAACATGATGATTCAGCCTCTATGGAGATAGACATGTGACTGTCATGTTTATTGCTTACGCAGGCCTTAGCTAATCTGATCTAAACATTGAATACTGCTTTGAACCGGTATTCCTCCATCTTGTGACTGTGTAACTCCCTCTTTGTATTTAAGGCATGTGAAGGACACTGTTCAGGGAACTATTTGTCCCATGTACAGTAACCTCTGTATGTGATGACTACTTCCATTCTTGCAAGGATAATAAATACATCCTGATATTGAAGCTCAAGCCGAGATTTTTCCTAACACGCATCCACATTAATGATCAGATATCGGCGTTTATTTAAAGAAAAACTGACGAAATACTAACCAAAACTCTAAACTCTTAAACAAAAGATTCGAAGCCATATATCTTGGGTACATTTTCTCATCCAGAATTCACCATGCGGTCTCTATCGCGCGGTTAATAAATTGTTCGCCTCCCACTCATCGTGAGCACCTGTCACCTGTCGTCTATTAAAGGGCCAAAACCACGCCTATGTGAGCCACCACCGTAATATACTTGATAGTCGGCATCAATCAAAACAATAATAAAACATCATATACAAAACATTCATAATATTTCATTATAAATAGAAATAAGATAGAAATGCAAAATGGCTTCAACACATGTATAGCAGCTAGTGTTGAATTATCTGAACGTTTGGGATGTTACCGGAGCAGAAGAAGCCGTCCCCGTTGAAGCCCTCCTTGCAGGTGCACCTGTAGGACCCCGGCGTGTTCACACAGTCTGCGTTGGGGTTGCAGTTGTGATCCTCTGCAGAGCACTCGTCCTGATCTGCAGGGAGAGAGAGGAAGGATAAGGAATTAATAGCCGATCTTGATATGGTTTAATTTAAAGTGTTTAACCTGATTTCTTTCTTTTGACCCCTTTCAAAACCCTAAACCAGTTGTGTGTATTGTAATCAGACTGTACCTCATTGCATTCACATTTTAACTCAAATAACTGCATGTGGGTCTAATATAGTATTTTCCAACTTAATCTGTTTATCTTATGTTGTGTATTCTATAGATATTTCTATATCTTTATCTGTTTATGTTTGTTGTTATTGTTTTATATGTATAACTCATGTGCAATGCATTTTAACACGCTGCTGTAACAAGACAATTTCACCAAAACTTAATTGTTTTACTTCAAACTTTAATTGATTTTTAACGCCATCTTCACAAGATGACAAAAAAATATATATATAAACTCCCGCAATACCAGCGCTCTTGCTGTTCCACAAATATTATGCTTATTTTAAACCACAATGTTGTGTCTATTGTGTGTGTGTACTTGTTTTACAACCTAAAATGGACCTGTACTCACCCACACACTTGAGGCCGTCTCCCAACCAGCCGTCTCTGCAGCGACACTTGAAGCTGCCCGGCACGTTGATGCAGGCGGCGTGCGCGTCGCAGTTATGAGCTCCGATCTCACACTCATCACATCTGGAGAGACATACGAAACAATTAGCTTTCAACACATTCTGGTACTGGCTATTTCCCTTTGAACATCAAACGAAACAATGTAAATGAAAATAAGGAACATTGGCCTTTGTTTTTTGTTGTTGTTGTGAGATGGTTCTTTATTTATGGCATGCATAGAGGTTAAACATTTGTTTTTTGCTTAGCAGGTAGTTTTAATTTATAAGTAGTATGTCATTAATAAATTGTCGTTTAAAAAAAACTGTAGACCTGGAAATACTTTATGCATGAGTGAACTGTCTCAACACTCGTCTCAGATAAGGACAAAGACCCAGTGTGTGTGTGGTGTGTTGTGTGTGTGTGTGTGTGTGTGCGTGCGTGCGTGCGTGTGTGTGTGCATGTGTGTGTGTGTGTGTGTGTGTGTACCTGTGCAGCCCGTGGATCCCTTCTTCACAAAGTATCCCAGCTGACAGTGGCAGATGAAGGAGCCTTTGGTGTTCTCGCAGTCGCCGTGGAGACAGATGTTTGGGTTCAAGTCACACTCGTTCACGTCTAGACGCACAAGTGGGGACACACACCGATAATATGTGAGAATATGAGTTGTCTTTAGAGATCACACTGACAGATAATGAGACAGGAACCTCAGTTAACAAAAGAAAATGATTTGCAAAGTTAGATTTAGTTTTGCTTGTCCTCTCACCGATACACGTCCTCATGTCCATGGAGGCCATGAGCCGTCGTAACACAGGCAGCGGTATTCTCCGGGGATGTTGGTGCACTGTCCTCCGTCACAGATGTCCGGAG